>NW_009646936.1:2774134-2789230 GCF_000708025.1 Charadrius vociferus | reverse complement strand
ACAAGCAGTTGTTGAAACAGATTTAAATGTGCAAATGGTATTTTGAATAGAGTCTGGAAACTGTAACACATCAGAAACGACAAAGAAAAAACTCTTTAAAACTGGAAAGAACGTGAGACAGAGCAAGCAACTGTGCCAGCTGTGAGAAGAACTGAAAAGCTCCTTCTGGTGTTTGGTGTAGCAAAAATTTAGTTCTTTCTAGAACTTCAATAGACATTTATGCTCACTGTTAATTGTATATCACTCATTAATATTTTTCAAATGACAATGTTACACATGTACCCAGTACGCTTGTCTTCATGTACATGAAGAGGTTTTCCGGAAAGCAAATGAGTCTTGAGAGTAAAAACACTTTCTGACTTAATTCAACTGATACACGCTTTTCAATGGAGACTTTTTGTCTGATTATTTCTGATTATTCAGTTTATCAAGTTGTAATGTTTTTCAAAATCACCGAAACTTTCAAAAAATATCTAATCAATATGAATATAAGGTACTTCAGTACAGGATAAATCCACTCTCCATGTCCCTCCACAAACCTCTCCAACCAATTCCTAAAAATTATGCAGCTACCCAAAGAATTTAAGGCATTTTTACTCTTCCAACAGCACCAGTGCTTGCCTACAGTGTGTCTGCACAACTTTCTTTTATGATTGGACCTGTTCTTGTCCTAGGCTTATGCATCAGCTGCCTTGAAGACAACATTGTCTTCAATTGTTCAACTGTTCCTTAGACTACCATGTCTAAGGTCCAAACTAGTTACTGGAGGTCAACATTATTTCTCTTTTCCCATCTGGATGAATGGTAAGACTATTACCTCCTAGGTTGGCCTGCTTATATAGATCTAGTAGCTTTGTAGATGACATAAAATTCAAATCTGTTACGCATTTCCACAGAGAAAACAAACAAGTATTTCTCATCCAAGTTCATGAAGACTTCTGTTAAGGAGACACTATCATACACATTCTGTGCTAGATTTTATTAATCTGTCTCACAAGCCTTAGACAATTAGACTGAGAATTAATTTTTCTGAGACAGCAGGGAACACTGAGACTGGCACCTCTGGCTTCTTTAATGAGGAGCAAAGGCTGAGCATATAATCAGAGAAGCTTTCATGGGGCTCTGAGGTCTCTGTAACTGAGGTTCAACTTACTACTCACGTTGCCTAATTTCCTCATGGAGGTACTTAACATTATGTACTGAAAATCAGAGGCTGTGAACAACAAAGGTTTGGATAGACAACACTCATTATAGAAGCTCTGCCTGGAAAAATAAAATTCTAGCCAGAACCTCATTCACTGGATCCTCACGGACAAGAATACAGAGGGGAGAAAGTGAGGAGATGTGTGGTGAAAATGAAAAATATCAGTATATTCAAAAGGAAACAAAGGCATAACTGGTTCCCTTAGCAGCCTTGTCCTTACTACAGATACGGTGTTAGTAAATTCCTCTAAACTAGAGAAAGCAATTATACTTGCCACAAGGGTCCACTGAATTATTTCAATGTAATTGTTCTTACTTTTCTGCTGTACATTGCTGATAAAGTAACCATAACATAATAATTAACCAATGTTAATAACATTTACCACAGACAACTTTAGCAAGTATTCAGCTTTGACAGAGTCTATTAGCACACTGTAAACTGCCACATCTGGCTGTTAAAGTCTGCCCTGAAAATGCACACAGACTCTGACACACAGTTTTTGATAACTGCTACAATCAGGATGTTCTTCATATCCTTTCAAGCCTTTATCTACACAACATATGCATGCTCACTCCTCAAACCTGGGGCAAATAGCTGGACATCAATTTTCATCAGTCGCATATTTCCCCAGAAGTCTGAAAATTCTTCTGCTCTCTCCTTAGACACGTGCTTTTGAATACTTGTTCTTTTAAAGGTTTCAGCTAGACCCAGCTGTGTTAATTAGACAAAGAGGTAATGCAAGAGGTGTCCTCATAAAAGAAGAAGATCCGCATTTAAGTGACCTACTAACTCCTAAATGTCTTCCATCAAACAAAATGTTTAGCCCATGTGCTTATGAAACAGCTGAATAGGAGCAACAAAAAAAGTTTCCAGAGGGCTGTCTTGAGTCAATTATATCACAGGCTACAGATCTGTTTCAAGGGTTCCCTCTCCCTTTTGCAATTCATCAAGAATGTTGGAATCTTGACAAAGTGCTTGAACTGGAATTGCAGGTATCAACCATATCCCTCAACAAATCTCTGTTCTATTTAAAGAAGAGAAAGTATAAAAAACGTTTTACTCCCACAGTTCCTTAGGAAAGAAAAAACCCCATTCAACCAATTCCCTCCCCCCAAAAAAAAACCAAAAAACAAAACAACAACCCAGACCAAACCACAATAATAATTAGCTACATTTCCCTGCTACTCTAAAATGAATTCAATTAGAATTACATGGAAGAACACCCGTGACACGTTTATGGTGGCTGTGAGGCACCGTTTGTGATATGTATGTATACATATGTAATGTATAAAATGAGAATCAGTCATCTGTGAAGTTTCATCTGATGTTGATTTTTAGCTGTTAAGAAGTGTCTCCTTTCTCTGCCCTGGAAGTGACAGAAAGTAGCTGAACTTCTTCCTCAGGAAAGGGGAAGCCTGCCTTTCTCCCTGCTCCAAGAGAAGGATGTTGTTTTTCTCCCTGCTCCCAAGCACAAATCAATGTTATAGATTCATGAGTATGCTATAGATTCATGAGTATGCTAACCTTCCTCCTCCTTCTCTCTCCATGAAGACAGTGGAGTGAACTTGATATTCTTGGCTGGAGGCCATCTTGGGTCTAGCAATCATAAACTGACAGTGTCTTCAATTCTTGGAGAAGTAAGGAGGGCAGTTAGCAGAACTGCTGCTTGGACTTCTGGAGGGCAGACTTTGGCCTGTTTAGGAGCCTGGTCACTAGAGTCCTGTGGGAGGCAGTCCTGAAGGTCAAAGGACTCCAGAAAGCTTGGACATTCTTCAAGAAGGAAATCTTAAATGTGCAGGAGCAGGCCATCCCTATGTGCCAAAAGATGAGCCAGTGAGGAAGAAGAGCAGCCTGGCTGAACAGAGAACTTTGTCTGGAACTCAGGGGTAAAAAGAGAGTTTATGACCTTTGGAAGAAGGGGCAGGCTGCTCAGGAGGACTACAAGGTTGTGGTGAGGTTATGTAGGGAGAAAATTAGAAGGGCCAAAGCCCAACTAGAACTTAATCTGGCTACTGCTGTAAAAGACAATAAAAATATTTCTATAAGTATGCAACATTTGTTAGCAACAAAAGGAGGACTAAGGAGAATCTCCATCCTTTACTGGATGTGGGGTGAAACATAGAGACAAAGGATGAGGAAAAGGTTGAGGTACTTAACGTCTTTTTTGCCTCAGTCTTTAATAGTAAGACCAGTTGTTCTCCAGGTACCTGGCCCCTGAGCTGGAAGACAGAGAGAGGAAGCAGAATGAAGGACCTGGGGTTATTGGTTGACAGATGGCTGAATACAACCCAGCAGTGTGCCCGGTAGGCCAAGAAAACCAATAACAGAAATAGTGTGGTGAGCAGGACTAGGGAAGTGATTGTCCTGCCGTACTTGGCACTGGTGAGGCCGCACATGCAATACTAGCGGCTGAGGGAAGAAGCCTGGAGAAAAGGAGGCTCAGGGCAGACCTTACTGCTCTCTACAACTACCTGAAAGGAGGTTGTAGAGAGGTGGGGGTCGATCTCCTCTCCCAAGTAACAAGCGATAGGACAAGAGGAAACAGCCTCATGTTGCACCAGGTGAGGCTTAGATTGGATATTAGGAAAAATGTCTTCACAGAAAGGGTTATCAAGCATTGGAACAGGCTGCCCAGGGAAGTGGTTGAGTCACCATCCCTGGAGGTATTTAAAAGATGTGTAGATGTGGTGTTTGGGGACATGACTTAGTGGTGGTTTTGGCAGTTAGGTTGATGGTTGGACTTGGTGACCTTAAAGGTCCCTTCCAACCTAGACGATTCTATGATTCTATGATTACCTACTAAGGGATTAGACTCATGCCACATGACCTAGATAAGTGACCCATAATCACTTAGAAGATCTGAAGCAAACTGTTTGTAATCAAACCACAAAAGGGATCAGAGTGTCTTGAAGTAATTGAATGTATGAATTTAGGGGAAACTTAGGTCTTTTTCAACCTAAATGATTCTATAATTCTATGAATCTTGCATCGAGTGTTATACTTAGGCACTTAGAGGACTTGGTGAAGCACAGAAGAGATAAAATATTACCTTTCTTATAAGACTCATACAGGTGCAGAGTGTGCCATGTTTGAGGCTGTGTATATCGCATTGTTGACATGTCCAAGGTAAGGAGAAATAGTTTTCAAACTTCCTGAACTTTAATAGGGTTTTATGAGTTTTGGCTCCTCAAGAAATTATCATTTTCAAGAGAACAGACTGCCTACTTCAGCATCTCTAAAATGAACCACTGACACGGGCAGTCAGCCTCTGTCACTGTTTCTATACTTCCAGGCAGCACTTGCATATGGTAAATTGTCTATCTAAAGAGGGGCCTTTCGCTGCTCCGCAGCATAAAAAAAATAGGGCCACAGCTGGAGAATAAGGGTTTTTTTGGGCTATACATTGGCCTTTGCTTACCTAGGGAACTTGTTTGAAACAACTCATACCTTTCTAATCATAATTATTTATTTAAACAGTTTACATTCTGGTTTTAGTCCAGCTTTACAGTGTCTTATTTGGAATAGACTAGACATTTTAATTTAGCGAATAAACTGGTCTGTATGACAAAATTCCAAGTACAAGTTTAATCTAAAGAGGAAATCCATCAAGAGCAACCCAAATTCAATGATTAAATAATGGAAAATGGAAGAACTCGGCTCACAGATTATATGCTACTTAAAATAAGTTCCAAATCATGCCATCTTAAAAAAAACCACACCAAAACTCTATTTTAAGAGACTTTAATGTTGTTTTATTTTTCAAATAGTTAATAAGAAAACTGATTTTATTCCAACATACATCAAATGAAATACCCTAGAGTTCTTTTCTTTTGCATTCCAAATATTAATTCCATTCTGCTATTTAACATTTTAAATTGTTTCCATAGGCATTTATTTTACATTAAAAATACAGACCAAACATATATCAGGTTTACAAAAAAAAAAACCCCCAAACCCCAAACCTGGTGAGTGGTTGGACATCATACTGAAGTTGAATACTAAGTAATTAACATGTAGGCAGACTAAGTTCTGTTTCTATAAACCAGTCATGAACAGTGTACCTGTTAATGTTGCTAAAAAGTACACAATTCTAAAAGTTGCAAGGATGGGCCTTCTGAAGACACATTTCATAAAAAAAAGTAAACATTGAGGATTGCTTTTGATAGGAGACCTGTGCTGCTTACAATTGTGTAACAAATCCAAAATTCCTAAGAAAATCCCATGATGAAAGCTTTGTTTTCAAAGGCCTATAAAAGCTCTATATATCTTGAAACAATAAAGGAAATCATATGTGTACTCGGCCTTAATTTACTTCTTTGTTAAATGAATTGCTTCCATACAACTTTCCTACCATTAAGATATAAATATGGGAAATAAAAGGAGGAAGCTGAAAATATCACAGAAGAATTCATCCTTAATGGAGGAATCTGAGATGTGTTCTTACCACCTGTGAGATATTAGCAGCAAGTTGTGAATAGATCTGATAAAATTAGTATGTATTGGTAGGATAATGCAGCTGTCTCAATGTAACTTTTGGCTTACAAGAGGCTTATTCATAATCTATTTTTATGATTTTCAAAATCCAGCAAAATAAAACAGGACCACTGTCTAATTGTTACCATACTGTTGATTCAAAAGCTATTTGCAATGCAGTCAAGGAGCAATTCCCTCTTCTTTCCTCCCCCTCTGCAGCTCTCCTTCCTCTAATCCTCTAGTTATTCTAGTTATAGCATTTTGTTTCTAAAATTAAAGTTGAATCCATCTTAAAATTCATAGCTAAGAGAATTCAGATAAATGAAATGCCATTTAAAACATCGTGATGCCATCCCGTTCCTGTGCTATTCCTTTTCTACACTCTAGCAGAGTATAGCTTCTTCACTGTCTAAATGTTTACTCTAAAGCAACATTTACTTTTATGCTTTTTGTTTGTAACATTACTCTTTTCTTGTACTTCAAATATATTTTTTTTCTTATTGTTCTGCCTATACAGGAAAGCACAGTGAATTCTACAAATGACTATATTTATTCAATGCAAGAAGTGACTTGTAGTGAAACAAGTACATTTGCAACTACAGGTGACTAATGGACCCAGAACTTTTTAATTGCTCCATTGTAAGATCATCAAAATCACAGAACCATAGAATCATGGAATGGTTAGAGTTAGAAGGGACCTTAAAGATCATGTAGTTCCAACCTCCCTTGCCATGGGAAGGGATACCTTCCGCTAGAGTTAGGTTGTTCAAACCCCCTTCCAACCTGGCCTTGAACACTTCCAGGGATGAGGCCTCCAAAACTTCTCTGGGGAACCTGTTCCAGTGTCTCACCACCCTCACAATAAAGAATTTCTTCCTAATATCTAATTTAAATCCACCCTCTTTCAGTTTAAAACCATTACCCCTTGTCCTATCACTACAGTCCCTGATGAAGAGTCCCTCCCTCTCTTTCCTGTAGGCCCCCTTTAGGTACTGGAAGGCTTCTAAAAGGCCTCCCTGGAGCCTTCTCTTCTCCAGGCTGAACAACTCCAACTCTCTCAGCCTGTCTTCATAGGAGAGGTGCTCCAGTCCTCTGATCAACTTTGTGGCCCTCCTCTGCACTCCCTCCAACAGGTCCGTGTCCTTCTTTATATTGAGGGCCCCAGAGTTGGGCACAATATTCCAGGTGGGGTCTCACGAGAGCGGAGTAGAGAGGCAGAATCACCTCCCTTGACCTGGTGGTCATGCTTTGGATGACGCCCAGGATGTGGTTGACTTTCTGGACTGCAAGCGTATGTTGCCAGCTCATGTTGAGCTTCTCATCAACCAGAACCCCCAAGCCCTTGTCCTCAGGGCTGCTCTCTATCCATTTTCCACCCAGCCTGTATTTGTGCTTCGGATTGCCCCAGCCCAGGTGCAGGACCTTGCACTTGGCCTTCTTGAACTTCATGAGGTTTGCATGGACCCACCTCTCCAGCCTGTCAAGGTCCCTCTGGATGGCCTCCAGTGTGTCGACTGTTCCACACAGCTTGGTGTCGTCGGCAAACATGCTGAGGGTGAACTCAATCCCGCTGTCCGTGTCACCAGCAAAGATGTGAAACAATGCTGGTCCCAATACTAACCCCTGAGAAACACCACTCACCACTGCTCGCCACTTGGACATGGAGCCATTGACTGCAACTCTTTGATTGTGACCATGCAGCCGATCCCATATCCACTGAGTGGTCCATCAGTCAAAACCATCTCTCCCTAATTTAGAGTCAAGTATGTTGTGTGGAACAGCATCAAATGGTTTGTACAAGTTCAGGTAGATGGTGTCGGTTGTTCTTCTCCTATCTGCCAATGCTGTAACCGCATCATAGAAGGCCACCACATTTGTCAGACATGATTTGCCTTTAGTGAAGCCATGTTAGCTGAAACCTGTACTTCCCCAGGTTTTCCTTTTTTCCCTTTTTAAAAATGGGGGTATGTTTTTAAAAATAGACCAATAGACTAAAAATAGATGAGGAGAATTCCTGTTGACACTAGAATAACTGAAAAGATTACACAAGAGGTTCCAAGTAGATTAAATTTCTAAGCTTTGTTGATTATTCATTGATATTTGTTGATATGTTGATATATTTAAAGATTACATAAGAGGTTCCAAGTAGATTAAATTTCTAAGCTTTGTTGGTTATTCTGAAAGTTATTGTAAAATTTTCATTTATGGCTTAAAGTGAATGGGTGTCTAAGTAATTCCACAAATAATTGGACTGTTTTCTCATACCTGTTTGATGTACCTTGTAATTCATATCTGGAAAATTTTACTGGCAAACAGGTCTTCCTAGCTGTCTTTTTATTCATTCTTTTAGGCCCCTAGCAGACATCTAGGCTCAACAGGCATCATGAAAATAAAGCGTAATCCATATATGAAGAAGGTATTCTTCATCTGGCTCACACCTGAACTGCAGCCACCTAGATGTCAAAGTCTCCTTCTCATTATTACCTTCCTAAGAAATTTGGCCCACATCGTGGGTACTTTATATGAAATAAAACTGTATGCCCTATAATCTGATTCACAGATACCAAGTGCAGTTTTATTTTAGGCTGTTTTTACCCTGGATATTCAAGTCACCGTTTGCACGGCCAAGGATACACATACATCTTAAAACACTCTAAAATCTAAATCAAAGGAAAGGACTGGCTTCTAGGTTGATATGACAGAGCCAAAAACTTTCTTAGTGTCTTACAAGTTTCATGAGCAAAACACCTAGGAGCAATGTATTTTCTGTGTTGTTCATAACATGTAGGAAATCACCTGAACCTGGTCTCACCTGACCTGCACTTTTACAAGCCTGAAGAAGCAGTTATATACAGTGATTCAGAACAGATAGAAGGACAAACACTGATCCATCACATGGAAGCACTGCAGGGAAATTGCAAGCAAATACTGTAGTAGTTGCGCTGTTTCCAAATTCTTATTCTGTTCTATTTTCATCTTACTAAAATACTTCATTTCCTCTCTAGAGTCATCTGTAAAATTCATTTTTGATCTCCTTGGTCCCCTTTTTTGGGTAATTTGTGTATTCCAATGTCTGTGTCCTATTTAGTTACTTTGTATAGTGCATTGTTTGGCAGTTACATTAACACTCGCAGTCTAAAAATACAAAGTCTGTTCACCAGCTTTGTTGAGCCTTTGCCCAAAGCTACTTCTCATACAACAGTAGGCAAACTTACCACAAGAAAATAAGAAGGAAAGGTTTCTTTTTCCCACTTTTTGTCTCAGCATGGGTAAAACAAAAATTTGATATATTGTGAGGGATGATCCTTCTTTGAAATAGTCAATTAAGCCTTAAAAAAACACTATGTAACTTAACGTGGTCATGAAAATTAACCAAAACTAAACATACAACGTGAATGTTTTCATAGCTTTGACCTTTTGGAAAGTATCAGAAATATCTTTATGAGATGTTGAGTGGGATAGTTTTTTAAGAGATATTTCTCTGTCTTGATTTTTGATCTCTTGATGTTGCAGGTGTTAAATTGTTTTTTTGTACGTGTTTATTTCCAACAGTCTAGGGTCCATAACTCTTCATTTTGAATGAAACATAGTACTTACTGAAACTAAGGCTTTGAATTCACTTCTATTGAAAAATGAACAAAACTGTTGACCAATTCAAAAGTTAAAAATATATTCTACAAATATTAGTGGGAATTAAATGTTTTCAATTACATAATGCATTTAATTATTGCAAATTTTGCAATGATCTCATCTTATTGTCATGAATGAGCATGGAAAAGTAATTCTATCTTGATGACTTATTTAATTACCAAAACACCTTTTACATTTACACACAAAAGTATTTGTGTCAAGAATACTGCTGAATTTCTCCAAGGAATATGAAGAAATTTCTGTACTCATCTACTGACACACTTCCTACTAATCGCTGAGAAAGGGACTCAAGTTCAATGCACAACATGTCAAAAACCTGAACAAAATAACATGGAATTAGTCTGAGGAAATCACAACCTGCTCACAAGTACCAAGTGAAGAAAAGCAGACTCTATGTATGCAGAATGTTATTCAGTACACAGAGCTCAGCATCAAGGCATATATTAGCTCACTCTATTATAAAGGAATGCCATTACATCTGTAAAGGCCTAATTCAACATTGTTTAGTACTCTCTGAAAGGAAGTGCACAATCATCAGTTATTGACTTCAAGCCCTTAACATTTCCTTGTCCAACAAATCATGTAACTATATTTGCACTTGAAACACAGATAGCTGTTGGGTTACGCTGAACTCAGTAAGGCACTCCTAAAGTGAAGCTAAGCTGATGCTCAGGTTTTGATAGGCTCAAACCCATTTGCAGTACTAAAAGAAAACTAAATGAATGAAATAGCTCTTATCAAGCAGCAAAGCTCTTGCCTAGAAATATTGTGTGAATAATTCCCTTATGAGAAGCCATTGGATTGGCAGTACTTTAGAAATAGCTTGTTAGAAGATGTGATGCGGAAATGTTTGAATCACAGGATTTTAGACAACAGTTTTTAACTAAAATGCATAACGCAGGAGAATTTTACATGTACACCAAGGCCAAAACTACTTTGTTATATGGCATGTTGTTTTTACTGTACACTGGGTTTATAGGAGCACTTCTTTTATGCACCAGAAAAATTATCATCAAGAGTATCCCACCCAGTCCAGCACTTCAAAATTTCATCTTCATGTTGTTCCAGTACTCTCAGATGTACCTTGATGGTGTAGAAAGGGAAGTGGAGAAATGGTTATGGGGTGGCTTGAATTTTTTTCAAGGTAACAACAAGGAAGAGTTTCTGCCTTGTTAGAAAGCAAGGTTTTGGGGGAGGTGAGGTTGGCAGCAGGCTCCCTGTGAACTGCTTCCATGAATCCAGTTACTGGAGACTGTGGGGGTGGAGCAGTCTGTGAGGAAAGACCTGCAATGGAGGATAGATCCTTATTTTGCTCTAGAGACCATTTCCAACACCTGCAGAGTATCAGAATGGGAAAGAGGACTAAAAGACATCTGAGCCTCCCTGTCTCTTGAGCCATGATTTCTATGCTTTGCTTCTGAGGAGTGTAGAACAGATTTGCCAAATCAGAAAATGTTACTTTTACAGTACTTCCTGTAAAATTTAACAGCATTTACTAAGTGAGATTCATGGAGCTAAAACAGTCTAAAGTTACAGATTAGCTCTTGGGCCATAAATTATAGGTTTCTGTTATCTTTATACTTTGAAAGTGCTATCAAACAGACATCACAAACAGCCTGTATTTAATCAGTTCTGAATATACTGCCGATTATGGAAAAAATGGGAGAAAACTAAGAACAAAATGCTACGGTTAACTCCCTGATACTTTGGGATATTTTTTAGTGCCTTCAATTCCTAGCAAGAGAGTTGGTAGCACTGGCAACAAAGGTAGGTGAAGCTTTCAAGCAACATTCAAAAACTGAAGTCTCCCAGATCAGTCACTTCAGAAAACTTTAGCCCAAACATTTTCCTTGGCTCCAGAACACAGAAAAACTCCATTACTGCACTCAACTCCTGAGACTATATTAAGGTCAAAATACACTGAAAATTGTGATCAAGAATTGAGGTCATCAGCTCTGCTTGCAAGGAAAGAATCATTCCTAAGAGAGCTCAGTTCTCTCTCTGACTTGGACTTTGGCCTTTTCTACTGAATCTTGAAATGAAATTCCCAATTGGTAATGACTGTGAATATACTTAGAGCAGCTACAAAAATTACAAAAATCTCTCTATAAAAAGATTTGGCATATATAAACCAATGTGGTCTGCATTTGAACCTCTGTGTCATGAAGAATTGATCATTGCAGAAACCTGTTATTAATATCTTCCCATAAAACATCCTTTCTTTTGACAGATCTTATTAGAGTATACCCCTTATTTGTTCTTTTTTTTCTTTAAAGGTACTTTGAGAAGTAGTTTGAGAATAAATAATGAGTTTGAATTTGTGTAGCAGAAACAAAATACTTCTAAATTTTAGAGCAATGATTGAACCCACAATTCTGGTATATTAGGAGAACAAAAATATTCATCATCTTTTGCAAATTTAGCAGGAATAATTCATTTCTTTTAGGATAGCATTGTGTATGTTAGATTACAAATTTTATTCTTTGACCTCTGGTATATCTGCTCATTTTTTGTGTTTCTTCTTTTCCATTCAGTGAGCTGAGACAATAAAGATTTTTGTGAGTTTGATCACGATAGCAGTAAAGTGTTTTAAAATTATTTCAAACAACCTGTAGTTTACGTTTCTTTATCAGTTTTACTACAGATTGATATATATTAATTTGCCACATTTCTTGAGTTCGTGGGTTCATGGTCAATTTGAGCTGTGACCTACCAGTGCTATAATCCCAAATTACTTTGAATCAAATTACTTTGATTTCTGAGCTCAGGGTACTTTACCTAAGCAAATTCAGAAATCTGTCTCTTCTATACTTAATACCTAAAGAAGAGAAAAGAATTTCTATAAAGTGCAAGGTATGTATGGTTGTCAGCAACTGATATAAGATTATTATAGGTGATCCTCCTTATACATGTGTATATATGAGATTTATAAGACGAATTTATAGTCTTACACATATATGTAATGAAGTTAAAGCGGAAAATAATCTGCTTCTATTTGTTACATGCACATTATATACAAAGACTTCAGAATAAGCAAAATAATACGCCTGTTTTTAACAAAGTGGCTATGGATGTGGAAATTCTAGAGACAGATAAATATTAACCTTTTATAAGCAGCAACATTTGATTCAGTACCAGTATTTACAACTGTACATTGCATTAAGAGGTTATTAGTATGACTGATTTAAAAGCACAGCTTTTGTAAAATTAAGTTTCATGTATGTATTCTGAAAAAATTGGAAAAGCATCCAGGTTAAGCCAGTCCTGGCACTGTGCAGTGATAATATGCATGTGTTTTCTGAGAGTTCACTTGCAAATTATTTCTTGTAACCAGGAAAAGCACTTATTTCGAAAGAAGTACGTTTATATAAAGAAATAGAAGATGCATTGCACTCCTCTCTCTTACTAGTACCAGCAACATATGTTCATAATAAAAACTGAGTAATGCATGCCAATTTTTCCATCCATTAAAAACACTACTTTTTTTTTTTTTTATCCCACCTTTGCAGAAGGAAGCCGAGAGTTCAAAAAATCACTTCCTTGATATTTTAGTAACATGACAAATGACTTTGCCGTTTGAACTCTGCATTATCTTACTTTAAATGAAAATTTCAGCTAAAATAAATATAAAAATCAAAGATTGTCCCACCTGTTGGACTTGGATGTTTTTTGTCTTCTTATTTAGAAAGAAACAAACTTATCAATGTGGATTCAAAAACCATCAGAGGAGATCTGGTGAGTCAGTGATAAATCTAATTAAAATTTGCCACAGAGCAATAGCAGTAATTTCTGTTCTGACAAAAACAACAGCTCTGAATCTCCAACTGACAACAGAGCGCTCTTTAATGCACACAGGAGTAAATCAGGTAAGACACAATCCTTGAAGGGCTTCAAGCAAATCCCAGTGAGAACTGCGATTTGAATCATGCCTTTAAATAAGATGATATACAGAGGTCCAATGAGTGCTGTTATCTCAGACTTGTAAATGTTAATTTCTTCACTTTATTCACACAAATGAAACTCTCAGAATAAGATTGTTCATTTTCTATCCCTTTCCAATGTGCCATTTACTACTGGATAGCTCCTTTTGAGTGCATGCAGATTTAAATTGAGTGTCCTGGAATCTTCAGTTTTCTCATGCCCCTTCTGCTCAGAAATCACACATACCACCCCTCCACCTTCCCCACCTGCCCCACTTTACAAACTTCGTGCAGCATAGGCCCAGAAGAGTGGACAACCATGTCTCTAGAAAAATAGATAGTCATGTCTCCAGTACTTTCTTTTGTTCTCTGCAGAAGCCACTTGTATGAATCAGTGTTTCAAGTTTCCCTTCTGAGACTCTAAAGGCTAGAAACATAATGTATACACTTTGTTAAAAGTCAACTTTCTGAAATAATGTGTGGCTCCTGAAGCTCGAGGGATCCTGGGACCCTCACTCAAAGATCACTGAGATTAAAGAGAAAACTCCTTTCAATTTTGATGGATTTTGGATCAGATCATATGGCTCTTGCCTCGATGTTAACTCAACATAAACCTGACTCTAGGTGTTCTAAAGTACATAAAGAAAACATCTCCAGAAAGATATCTCTATCTACTACAAGTAGCCTAGTTTATCCTGGTTGATTATAAAGGAAACAGGAGTTCAAATTATAATTTCTTTCCCAGGTTTCTGTCACTATTCTATTTCTAAGCGTAACAGCCAAGTTTTATGGTCAGAGCTTGGCACATCAAAATATTAGCAAAAAAAATTGTTCCAAACTGGGGGCAGGGGGAGAAGAAGCCTCAGTCATAATTCTAACCTTACTCTATTTCTTCCACAATGGCATTTTCAGCTTCCCTGTAAGGCCCCTGCAGTGACCCAGTCTTATGAGGAGCGGCTGAGGGAAGAAGCCTGGAGAAAAGGAGGCTCAGGGCAGACCTTACTGCTCTCTACAACTACCTGAAAGGAGGTTGTAGAGAGGTGGGGGTCGATCTCCTCTCCCAAGTAACAAGCGATAGGACAAGAGGAAACAGCCTCAAGTTGCACCAGGTGAGGCTTAGATTGGATATTAGGAAAAATGTCTTCACAGAAAGGGTTATCAAGCACTGGAACAGGCTGCCCAGGGAAGTGGTTGAGTCACCATCCCTGGAGGGATTTAAAAGATGTGTAGATGTGGTGTTTAGGGACATGATTTAGTGGTGGTTTTGGCAGTTAGGTTGATGGTTGGACTTGGTGCCCTCAAAGGTCCCTTCCAACCTAGACGATTCTATGATTCTATGATTACCTACTAAGGGATTAGACTCATGCCACATGACCTAGATAAGTGACCCATAATCACTTAGAAGATCTGAAGCAAACTGTTTGTAATCAATCCACAAAAGGGATCAGAGTGTCTTGAAGTAATTGAACATATGAATTTAAGGGAAACATACAAAAATGGTGGTGAAAATGTATATCTGTGTAAGTGGAAACATCTTGAAAGAGAAGAATAAAAATGAGAGAATAAGAATATAAATACAGATATCTTGCCCCATTCTAATACCAGTGAATACTTAATGACATCCTGGTTATAGACACTTCATTTAAGGAAAATCTGTAACTACCTCGTAGATGTTAGAACACAAATGTGTTCTATTTTCTCTCTAGCTCTTCTTTCATCTTCTTACTTTCAGGCTCTAGAAAGGTACTAAGTGTGTTGAGAAGAACCTTATTGTAAGATGCACATCATTAAATCATTTTAACATGAGTTTGCTGCAGTAAGGAGAAACTCTTCCCTAAATCTCCACAC
>NW_009646936.1:2701533-2774091 GCF_000708025.1 Charadrius vociferus | reverse complement strand
TGTGGAGCATGACACAATGTTTTAATTTGGCACCTTTATCAGGATGATGGTGCCTGAGGAAAAAAGCACTTTGTATGTGAAATCTGGTCTTGTGCGTAATCTCAGTGTGTTGGAAAATACACATACATGCATACATATAAACATACAGCCATATATCTCAAGTATATCTTGTGAGTGTTGTCATATAACGTGTCCTGTTTAAGGTTCCTATGCATACAGCCTGGGGTAGGAGGAAGAAGTAGTCTTTCCCTTTTACTAAGCAATCCAGGGAACTATTGAAAGATGTCATCCCCCGGGTAACCTCCAGGGAACAGTTTTTAAGGACATATGAAACTTACGTAAGGCACAAATGCTGAAGAACTATTCTTAAAGGAAAAAAAAAACCAAAACAAACAAAAAATAACCAAACCCCAAAAAACGTTTTGATGCAATTTTTTCAGGAAAAGATGTGGCCTGAATTTAATGTAACTTCCCTCTGCATAATGAAAAAATGCCAGCATATGTCTCTTGGGAATTTGCAAGACGGGGTGTTTGTTTTAAAAGTGAAATAGAGTTTGCATGATACCTAGGAAACATATTCTATTTAATCAATAATCAAAAATTACCAACAAGACCAACTTACCAACAGATTTCTTTCATTTTAGCCATTTAAAAGTAAATCTCAAACATAGGGTGATTCAGAAAAAAATGTCTCATTGAGAGTGTAATATTTCATTTAGATTATTCCTCCAATTTCTGAAAAGTATCAGCTATCACATCTGTTTTAAATTAATTTTTCAGTACTGATGATATGAGAGGAAGCTTATAAAAGGTGGGAGAAAATATATTTAGCTATACCAGAGATCAGTACAAAGTCACAATGTACTTCCTTGAAGTGAATTTGAAGCCACAGCCTATTTGTGTCTGAAGAACGGCTAAAAGTCTTGACTGTTTCAAGATTAAATCAAAGAACCGGGGGCCCTGAAGGGAATTTGGAGCACGTTACAGACTTCTATTTCCTTTAGGAGCTTCCTCCAAGAGCTACATACAAGTGTGCAATAACCCAGCTCTCATGAAATCTGATTACTTTGTTTTCTGCAAAAGAAAGCACTTAAACTAGGAGCATCGTCAGAATAAATTTCAAAGATCAAAAATCGACAAGGCGAGAACTTGGATGAAGTCTGCTGCTGCCAATGTGTTACTGACACAAGGAACTTTGTTAAAGAAAATCAAGCTACAGTAGATGATGTTATTTCTGTTAGCAATTAAGACCATTTGCGTAAAAATATCTGTACAGCATGGAACAAATCTGTATGCATTTGTCCACTGCAGTTCTGTGTGCATACTGAATCATTGTGTTACATTTCAGTGGCATGGCAGCACTGCTCATGTACAAACATTTCTCATTACTAATTGATAGCTTCTGGGATTTATAATGACTATGTATTAAACATTTTGCTGTGGCCTGGAACACATAGGCTTTCCTCATGTCAGCTATTTTTTCACCAACATTGAAAATGTGTAATTTATTATTATTATTCCTACTTGAATTATCAAGGTGCCCACGAACCCTAGTTATGGACTTGGGCTTCATTATGCTACGTGCTGTTAAAAATAAAGTTGAAAAGGAGATCCAAAGTCTCTTAAAATTTAGAAACAAGACAACAGGCAGTAGCTGAATACATAGAGCAGATTGTACAGGCAAGGGACACTGGTCAGCACACCTGGCAATGACTTAATTTCTCCAATAGCCTGTATGTTGTTAGATTTAGCTGTTGACATCTGAAGCAGGTGAAAGTTTTTGTTAATTTTAAAGAGCATTATTTTTTGAACAGAATTGGTCTTCAGAGTTGGCAATAATATTACTTCCAGAACATAGTCCTACGTGGAATATACACAGTTTCTGGCTTATCACCTACTCTTTCCAAATAAGACAGTGCTTAAAAAGTCTCGCAACAAACCAGGCAACAAAGTAAGTAGTTGCATGGTCTGATCTATATGTTTATTGTTGTATATTTCATGGCAGTAAAATTTGGGTTTTAGCATTTGAATCACATTAGTATTTTCTAAAGGTGGAGGGTTGAAAGTAGACATTTTGTTACTGAAAAAACATAGCAATTGAAAATTAGTCTCTGTTGAAAAGAATTTAAAAATAGGAAGGAAATGGTGGAGAAGGAATATTTGCAAAAAAAACCCATTTTTTGAGTTATTCCTGATTAGAGTCAGCAGCTGAGTGAAATAAAATCACTCTCTCTCCAGCTCTCAGTCACGTTCCATTTTTACAGTGGAATACCCAGCTTCATAACTGGGTGGTCATCACTCAGTCTTCATCCTCTAACCCTCTGTTTCCCAGAAAAAAATCTTAAGATTTACAAACTTTATGGTTAAGCAAAGTAATCTTGTTACAACATATCATCTGTCTCCACATGACCACCATAAAGGTTCTCAGGAATAATATATGCGTGTTTGTTTGTGTCTTGTGTGTGTGTGCATGTATGTGAATGTGTGTGTCCATTTGTTATTTTCCTGTTCCTGACATCTAGACTTGTAAATCCCTGTCTCCCTTGGTGTGAGTGCAGCCGGGGGCAACAAGAAGTCTGTACTCTGTGTAATAGACATACATCCTGGAATACAACCCAGAGTTTTGTTATCATTTTAGAACACAGGAAACAGACATTCTTGCTATTCTGCATACCTTCTGTTTAATATATTTAAGACATATATGTATATAATTTGAGATACTTAATGCATTACCATGTAGGATGACTATCAAGTAGAACTACAGTTAAACCATTAGCACTGTCCTTTGAAGAATTCCTCTGAGGAAGCTAGAGTGCCTTAATGAGGTATTTCCTCATCTTTAGTAGCCGCATCTGTACCTAGGATACTCTGAGATGGCTGAGAAGGGAAGCATAATTCTTCCTCTGGCGACTCACCTTATGTGGTTTTCCTGGAAGTGCTCCACAGACTAAAAAGTTTTAATGCTTGGTGCTTTAGGCTAGATCCCACACCCATAGGCACCTCTCTCAGATGCAAATTGTCATAGTGCTCAAGAACTTTAATGATCCTTTAATGATACCTTCGACTGGCTATCAAATTTAAATAAAATAAAGTTTGCTTTTGTTCTTTTAACATACTGTCACTAATAAATGACAATATTTCCATGCCTGGTCCCCAAAACCCTGATTTGCATGCTTCCAACTCACTTTCAGAAGTTGGAATAACAGGCTAGTAATGTTCCTCTTCCCCCACCTCTGCTAACATTCCCTGCTCATTACTGCCTATTCATCTCACTTAAGCAGCACTTTATGAGGTTGTTGAAGATTACTTTGCCATTTGTTCCCCAAATTAGCTCAGCTAAAAATCTAAATTTGGCCTAAGTCCCCAGTCAACAAGATGGAGCCACACAAGAAGAATATTGAGTTAAATAAAAATATCAACTTCAGAAACAAAAGAATCCACTAATAAAAAAACTTTATCTCCTTTAGATATCTTCATAGATTTGACAAAGGCAAATTCAGAAAATGATCTTGCTAGTTTTACTTAATTCAGTCTCTGCATAGTGTTTCAGATGTCGGTTATTGTCCATAGCAGGTAGGGTATTTGTTTCTGTTGCATTTGTGGCAGTGTATGACACAGCCAGCTGAGTAATAGAATTGGCAAGGCTGAAAAGTCAGCATCTCTCTGGGTTCAAAATGGTCAAAAGACTGTTCTTTATGTGACATAAAACCAGATGTGATAATCTGCAGAGTCTGGGAGAACCAGTTTCCTTTACTGAGAAGCAGAGCGTCAGGGCAACGAATAGTGTGTGTGAGTATGCCATGTATGTTAAAACAAGACTTAGAAAAACAGTTGGCTATTAAAATGAAATGAAATACTGCTGCCTCAACATTAGTATGAACACATGTTGTACACGGATAACAGAAATTGCTAAATAAACTATGAAGCCGTTTCACTATTTAAAATGAATAGAATCCAGCAAAACCAGTGTTTAGTACAGCTCCCAAACAAAATCTCTCACGTTCCAGAATGTATCCCCAAGTTGTTTTGGTTAGATGTACCTAAATGCCATGAGCGTATTTGTTTACTCAAATTTAGAGCTTCTTTTCAAACATTGCATGTCTGGGTTAAGTGCATTAAGCATTTTGTACTTTACCAAGGTGGCAAATTGTGCCAAGCAATGATTCATATCTCTCTCTTTTAGAAGATTATCATTGCAAAAATGTAACTGGAAATGGAGTTGTTAAGATCAAATGAGTGAAATTGGTCTTTGTGAAAAGATCAGATCTTTAAGAGAATAAATCAAGCTTCCGGAGTGTACCCCAGTCATAGTTTGCAAATGGAGTAACAAACTTCCATCCTTACACCATTTCCTTGTCTGCCCCGGCAAGTATAACCTGTGGTGGGAGGTAAATAGAGGAATACAGAAGATTAGAAAAAATTATATAAAAAATATATAAATATATACATATAAAAATATAGAAAAGGCACTGAGTCCAAAAACTTCTGTGTACCAGGGAGAATTTTATTTAAATGCAGCACTACCACTGAAGTAGCTGAAGAAATAACTGAAAAATTAACCTTAAATTGTATTTTGAGTTTAATTGTATTTCTATGTAGATATTTCTAGAGCTTGCCTCATGGTGTCATTGGTCCCACTCCAAACTGGATAAGATGATACATATCATATGCTGTAAGGGGTTTGAGTCATTTGCAATTTTGCAAAAAAGGTCTTTGAATCAAAATTACCATGGAATAATTAACAAAGTCTAGGTTACTCTCAGAAGTGCCTCTAAAACAAATTTTTATTTTTTTAATCCAGTTTTGTTATTCAGTCAACATAAGTAGTTTTTTGTGTCTATATCTATATTCAATTTATAAAAACCTTAACATGCTATAAATTGAAGATGTGGAGAACTGGAAAGAACAAATTTACCAACACTTCCACTGCCTGCTTCCCTTTAATTCTGTCTTGAAATTCTAAAGCTTACTATCAAAACAACAAAAAAAATAAAATACCCTGTCTACTTTATACGAAAAATACAGAATCTAGAGTGCTGGCCTACCAAAGTGCTTCAGCATAGATCAGAGTGGAAAGTCTTTTGGTTGTGACTTGAGCTCACTTAAAGGATAGAACTTTCTAAAAGTATTCTTCCTCAGTCTTCCATGAAATCTTCAGGATATCATTTATAAGAAGCTATTGGTCCTTCTTTATTTTTTCTTTTCTGTTCTTAATGCTTTCCCTTAACCTTACCTCCAAGAGAGTTTTCAGGTAAACTGTGTGCACAAGTGGAGGCGAGCATGAGGATTGGCTTACAGGCCTGCCCCGCGGTGCAGCTGGCAGTCCTTCTGATCAGCTCTGTGATGTGGTTAGTCTTTCCTCTCCTAAGAACCAGATTCCTGTTTCTGCAACCTGCCAAAATAAACAGCTGGGTTTTAAAAGGAATACATTAGATCCGAGCTGCAGAGGAGGTGAGAGTCACCAAGGGGACACAGGGTAAAGAAGTCAGGAAACTATGGCAAAAAATATTTTTTTCCCCTTGTATCTATTTTTGTAAATGAATTAATATTTATTATACGTTCATACTGCATGTAACGTGAGATATTGTGGCAAGTAAACCAATCAGAAATGGACAAATCCTGAGAGAGGACAAGTGGTGCAAACTGCATCTGTAGAAGAATTGCAAATTGGGAGTAAAACCACAGAAATGTTAAAGGACAGAAATATAAATCCATTACAGCCGATCTAAAGTGCCAAAATAGGACAAATGAGGCCAAAAATACCATAAGAACCCATACTTTTATGTATTTTGGCAATCCTCCCTCAGACCTGGCTCTAACTGAAAAATGTAAACGAATATGAATTTAATAATAAAAAAGAGAACCAAACATTGTAATATGAATCCTCCACAAAAGGTTAATTTCAAGTTTGATATTTGGAACAAAGTTCAGGTGTATCAGAACTTATTCAACCATCACTAGTTTTTGACAGTGATGTTTGTAGGTTAGCCCATGTTCAAATTTGACTTTATATCTGGGTTTTCATTCTCCACCTTAGAATCATAGAATAGTGTAGGTTGGAAGGGACCTTTAAGATCATCTTCAATCAGTTCCCAAAAACTGACAACCATAAGCACTGAAAATCATAAGTGAAGCCACAAAATAATCAAAATTCTGGCTTAAAACTCCTAATTGATAAAGAGAAAAAGAAATAGATTTTTAAAAAGTTATGTTGTGGTCTCTTTTTTCTTTGTGTTGTTATTTCTGAGAGGACAAAGTACCATCTGGTCACTATTTTAGACTTTTTTGTGTGTCACTACACAGATCAAAAGCTTAAGCATTTTTTTCCCAATTTTTTTCTATTAAAATGAAAACTAGGTTGTTCATGAAATATCTCAACTTCTGTAGCTAAGCATATAGATTAGCCCTCCCTCCATGGATATTATGCAAGACTTGGACTAAAGTCCCAACAGTAGAGTACTGGTTTTCCTTTTCACATGGTGACTCCTTTAATCTCAGTAACCCCAGTAAGTACATGTGTTATCGGTGAAACTGCAAAACACAAATAAATGTAGGTATGCCTGACCATTGTCTGTTTAGGCACATCTGGCTTCTACTTGAACAAAACTAGATGTGCTGGTGTCACATCTGGATTTCCTCTATTCTGTAATTTGTTTCTAGCACTTACATATCTCAGTAAGATTTCCTCCTGAGTAAGGCAAGACTTCTTAACAGCACACTATTCTTTCACCCCCCAAACTATTACCTAACTGTTAAATCTTTGATGTCATTAGAATTACTCCTGTAAAACTGTAGATAAAGTAGCAACAGAACATTACCTAGTACCAGGAAAGAGTAACAAGGAAGAAAACCTTTCCTTTCTTAACATAAAATATTTGAAGTCACGCACTATCTTCATTTTACTCATAACATTAAATGCATTGTATTGCATTTCATTAACATATTTTATCAGCACTGTGCAGCTGGTATCCTTTCCAAACACAGTTACGACACAAGTAATTTCTAGGGTTTTTTTTTTTTCTTTTTTTTTTTTTTTCACCAAGATGAACCTAGTAACATCTTCCAGAGATGAAACATAACAGTGAAAAATTGGTTGGATTGTTGGTCTCAAAGTGTAGGGGATTCAAGACTAGTCCTCCACCTGGAGGCTTGTTACATGTGGAGTTCCTCAAGGGTCAGTCCTGGGATGTCTTCTGCTTAATACCTTTGCCCGTGATATAGAGGAGAAGGCATGTGCCCCCATCAAGTTGGTTGACAACTGCAAGCTGGGGGTAATAGATGATATGCTCAAGGGCAGGCCCAGAGGGACCTTGGCAAGCTGGAGGAGAGGGCCAACAGGAATTTTATGAAATTCAGCTAGGACAAATGTAAAGTCCTGCACCTGGGACAGAATAAAGCCCTACAATGGTACAGGCTGGGGCCTGAGTACAGTCTGAAAAGGCACCAGGGGTCCTTGTGAAGAGAAAGCTAGACATGAATTAGATGTGCACTATCAGCAAAGACAGACTACACCATCTTGGGCTGTATTAACAGAAGCACAACCAGCAGATCAGCGAATATGATTATTCCTTTTTAATGTGGAATACTGCATTCAATTTCATGTCCACTCCCCAATATATGAGGACATCAATAAACTGGAGCAAGTTCAACAGGGGGCCACTGAGATAGTTGGAGCTTCAGCAGTTACTCATTGAGGAAAGGCTTGTTAGCCTGGAGAAGAGACTGCTGCAGGGGAACCTACTGGCCATCCTCCCAACACATATGGAGGGATCATCAGGGAGATGGAGTTCTTCTCGGTGATGCATGGTGGGAGAATGGCAGAAACTGGTCAGAAATTGAAATGGGAAATTCTGACAGGTTGAGAGTAAAAAAAAAAAAAAATCATCAGGAGGACATTTTCCCTACTGAAAGGTTGTACAGACTCTGGTTTTGAACATTTTCAAGACTTGATGAACAATGCCCTGAGCTATCTTGTCTGAATTCAGTTTTGACCCTGCTTTGGAGAGGAGTTTGAATTAGAGACCTCCTGAGGTCCTTTCCAGCCTGACTGGTTGCCTGATTCTGTATATATAAATATTTAAATTTCTCAACCCAGATCCACCTAATACCAGAATGTCCAGAGGTAATTCAGTTTTGTTCATTGTCGTTTGCTTAGGAGTAGAAATTTTGCTACAGAGGGAATATTATTTAAGCATTTACCTATGTGTCATTTGAAAAGCTTCTGATGTATGATATTACAAAGTAGATTCTGCAAATCAGTTCTTTTTAATAGTTTTGTTGAAAAGTTTATTACCAAAGGTGAAAGAGAAATTAAAGTATTGTGATTAATACTGTCATAATTACATTAATGTTACTGAGAAAAGTCTAGACTTCTAAGGAGAGCAAGCCGGGTCTGAGTAAGCAAGGTAGGCCACTTAAAAGAGTATCCTCAAGAGTTTCTTTGTCATGAAGTGTAAAGGCAACAAAGGACGTGGTGAGGTCCCTGATTTGTGCATCTTCTGGAAGAAATGAAATTATCAAGTTAAAGGTAGAAAAGACTAATACTGGAGGGCAGTAGCCATTAATTAACTTAATATTACATTGGTTTATTTTATAGAGGCCAAATATTCTCCATGTTAGCCTTGCATGTGCACAGACTGGGGATTCCAAACACACAGTTGGTGCACCATAAATACTCTGTGAAAGGCAGAGGTGCCTGAAGGGTAGTTTCAGAAAGTGGTATAAGCCTGTAAATAATGTGCAATTAATGTTAATTAACAATCATCCCTGTGTTTTTGAGAATAAAAACAATCCAGCATGATCAACAGTGGATATCACGTATTTTTTGAGATACTGTACTGGGTGCTTTTTTGTTGTTGTTGTTCTTCTTAAATATTTAGTATATTTAATGAAGTAAATAAATGCCAATAGCTATATGGGGAAATATGTTATGACTGAAGAATCATGCTTTTTTTTTTCGTGTTTTCAGACTAGATATACTTTTTTTTTTCCTAATATGTAGCGCATATAGTCAGAGAAGACAAGTCAGCTGAGCTGTGTCAAAAGTTAGAAAACCTTAATTGGCTGGCAGTACGGGAAAACAAAACCACAAATCAGCTTTATCACTTGGAGTTTTCATTATCATCGCATACAGTATGACAGACATATTAGTGTTGCTTAAAAGTGATAAATCTTGGGGGGGGGTATCATCTTTCATGCATGCTGCACTGACACTAAGCCAAGAAATACTTAATTCCCTCTTCGTGCACCTTTAATTCCTTCAGTCATTCTTTTTCCTTTGATTGGATATCATGTATTACTTACCCAGACATATTATTACTACCCTGGTTCTAACCCATTTTACTCCTTGCCATAACAACGTCCATAAATCTTTTCCTTATCTCCTTTTTTATTTATCTTTCTTTTCTCCCTTTATCTGTCTGTGCCTTCTCTCCCTTCTTGTTCTTTCTTCTGTTCTCTCTGCTTTGCTGTCCCTCTCGCATCTGTCTGTTTAAACTATCTAACCTTTCTGTCCTTTGGGCAAAGACATTAACTTCCGTATGCATCTGCATTTAGGGGGAGGCAGGGAATTCCCCTTAGTACTTTGAACACATAATCTTATTAAAGTTTTCCAGGAAAAATTCCCAACCGAAGTTGTATGTTTTTCGTTGTATATCTCCAAAGTCACTGCATTGCCCTCCCCTTTTCTGGCGAAACTCTTTATTTGAATGAGCTACAAGCAATATCCTGTACAAAATAATGCTCCTGATGTCTGCTTCCTACCCAGCAGCTATACAAACAATCTTTATCCATTTGCAATTCAAGGACAATGTCTATACAGTAAGGCACTTAAATGGGTAGAGTGTCTTTCAGAGGTTCCTGAAAATTTGAGACATGGGGATATCTCTGTAGTCCTGAGATGACTGCTACCTCAAAGTAGAGGAAGAGTTAAAAATAACTAATTTGTGGGTAGGAAGAGTTTCCTCCCACAGCCAACATGAAGAAAATCACCCAACCATCCCCCTGACTGGATGTGCTCTTGCATTCCTTCTGAGGCTTCTGTCACCACTTCTGATTCAGCCACAGCTGACTACTCCAGACACTGAAAAGACTCATGTTACTGACACTAGACATAAGGATGCTACACGTCTACCTCCCCTGATTCCTTTCTAACCTCTCTACAGATAGACTGCTTTAAGCACATTTGTTCAGTTCATTTGTGTGGCCTATCGTTTGACTGTTTCTCATGTACAAAGACTATAAAAAATATATCGGTTGTAGGAGGTGGTCTCCTCTAGCCTTTCAAAACAAGATGACGACGTTCTTGGTGACTCAAAGTCATTAGTATCTTTCTTAACAAAGTAAAACATCGAGTTCTGTGATGATAAACCTAACAGTTGTTCCTCCTTAATTGCATTCCTCACATAGCTTTTTTTTCCCATTCTTTGGCAATATTTAAAAATATAACAAGCATTTTACATAGACATGTTCCCGTGGGCAATTTCCCTAACAAATGAACAAACTCATTAATGGAACATGGAGGCACGGCTGTGTGCTTTGATTTTTTTTTTTTTTCCTTTGGTACTTCTCAAAGCTCTAAAAGTTATCCTTTCCCCTAAATTATTTTGTCAGAGACACTTAGTCCAGCTGTCTGTTCTTCCTTGTAAATGCCATCTGTTACACAAACCAAACCTACTGAGCTTTTTGTAGTCCTTGCTGCTGTGAATGTGTTACTCCTTACATCCACATCAGATTCCTGGAATGTAGTCACATTCGGTTGACATGAAACCCATAATTACGCATTATATCCATCGGTAAGAGTAAATGAAATTTGACAAATTCCATTGCAGTTAAGAAAATTTCCAACAACTCTAGCTCTCTCAGTTCTTAATCCTAACCTCTCTGCTCCTTGGCAAACATTTTGCATGGAAATAATAAGTCTCTTTCCTTTTCTGTTCAGTAGCCATGTTTAAAGTAGTCTGTTGCCTTCCTTCATAGTTCCACTGGGCATCCCATATAGAAAGCTTTCTCTAGATCTGAGACATATTTCACAAGATTCAAAGGATGAGGGGAATATAAAATTGGAGTGTACCAATGAGGAAAACTTATTTGTTTCACTAGCCTGATAAGCATTAATTTGAGTTATTTAAGACCAAACTGAAATAGGTCCCTGGAGACTGGTCTAATAAACCTTTAAAAGTGTCACCTTGCAGCCAACTTAATTTATTGTCACTAAGTAAATGATGTAATGCAGACCAGATTCTTAACAGCTAGCACAATCATTTGAACATCCATTAAACAGAGATTTAACTGATGCTTACCACCACTTATACATGGGGGATATGTGTTATTTCTTGCATTTTTATGAGGTTGCATAACATTGAATTCATGTGGTATAGTTAATGCTAGAACAAAGCAGAACTTAGTAGAATGCAGCATAAAATATGTTTCACATATGTTTGATCCTGCATTTCCTAGTTAGCTTGGGGTTTTACGCATGTGCAGAGGGAGATGATAGTTTCAAAGAAAGACAATCCAGAGCTACTAATCATGTATGAGGAGTTTACTGTAAATTATGGGATAAATATTCCACCATGGCATTCTGTCAAGGGCAAACTATGACAAGTGGCTTCATAATTAAAACCTTCCTCTGACTAATTGTAGGTGAAGCTAGTGGCATCTCTTCTTTTTAAGGTCAGCTAATACTTCCCAACAGAAGACTCCACTTTCATGTCTTAAGATTTTTACCAAACCATTTGAAAAGATGTTTCCATAGCAGGTTTCTGAATGCCTTGGGAAATGCAAACCATATGATTCAAATTTTGCTGAGAAATACATTGAGTTTCCCCCTTTTTAATGCACCTTTTTTCCTGAGTGCTCAAACTCCTCATTGGTTTGGAGCAGAATTGTGAAATGACAAAGGAAGATAAGTTATTTCTCAAAGATTTATGTTCTACTAGCCTCTGAAAATGTTCACATTGTGGCAAAGACATACTTTTTTAAAAAGTTTGTTCATGCTCAGGAAAAACGTCTTAGACGACTGCAATTCAGACTTCTCTCTGAGTTTTGCACTAGTGGTCTGTATTGTGTCTGGGCACTGAACCACAACTGAAGTTCAGATTCTTCCATCTTTTCAGTTTCTCTATCACTTTTTTCAACAAGGTGGAATAAAAGCAGTTTGAGAAAGACAAGAATTTGTTAGAAGATTTGGAACTGCAGGTGTGACAAAGAATACGATCTGGAAAGACTAGAGGCAAGACTTGGCATTAGGGAGGAAAAGAAACAGGCTAACCAGGCACAGGCAAAACAGAAAATATGGCTTGTAATGGAGACAGAAAGTGGGATGTGAGCAAGTAGTAACTAGTGTATGAGGAGAAACTGAGATTCAGGAAGACTAAGACTGAGAACAAATGTTGGAAAAGGGCACAAATGAGCTAGCTACTAAATGGCTGAAGGAAGAAGGAGAAAGGGAACTGTCTAAGAGTGAGGATTAGTGAATTAGAACTGTGAACTAGACAGGGATTTTTCAGGCTATGAGACTTACTGAAAAGTAAGGAAATATAGGAAACTAGTATCTAGATCTTAGATTCTCAAATAACTTTTTTTTCTGAATCAGAACTTGCTTCCAAATATCTAACGATATGGTATTTGTGTAACACATTTTGAAGTTTCTATAGTTAATTGTTTCAATGCCCTAATAATACAGCAGTCCTGCAAGCCCCATCTCTGGTTTGGCCAGGGAAACATAATCATGAGACTTCAGGAAACACCAGTAACATGTTTGTGGTTTGTTAAAGAGCTTGCAGCAGTCAAGGGGAAGATCATGCAATAGGCCATGTAGTAAAAACTACGAAGCTGTAATTCTCAGAGCACCAGTGCTTCAGGATGGGCAGGTTCCCATAACACATTCGGACTCTGATAATAGGCATAATCTGGCAGAAATTGCTTGGCAAGTTCAACCCAATAACTGGAGAAGTGGAACCTAGATAGAAAGAACAGCAGGGGTTTGGACTAGATGATCTCCAGAGGTCCCTTCCAACCCTGACCATTCTGGGATTCTGTGAGATGAAGAGGGAGTAAGAGGTAGAGGATGAAAATGCTAAGAAAGAGGTGAAAAACTTAAGGGATCTTAATTTCTGTTTATGTTTCAAATCTTTTACTAAAAATGTTAATAATATAATTCTAGCTCCTAGAATATTATAAAAATAAAATCTTAACTGTAAAATGCTTTGAAAATTATTATTATTTTTTTTTTAATTAAAAGAAGCCTTGGGAAAAAAACCTTCAAACAAAAAACAACCTGACAGCAACCAGAAAGAAAAGAAAAGATTAATAGCTGGTCATAGTAATACCTCCCTTCTTTGCAGGATATGAGACAGAGGACGTATGAAAAAATAATAGCTAATCATATAATTTAAAATTCAATCAGAATTGTCACACCCATTGGTGTGACAACACATTAAACGGATCGTTTACAGATGATATTGTTGGCCATTTGGTTTCATATCTTTGCCCAGGTTTTCCAAATATCTTCTCCTCTCCTCCGCATAACAGGGCAAAAATTCCAGGCTGATACTTCTCTCTGCTTTCTGATCTTAATAACACGTCAGTATCGAAGGTTCAAGGTCTCCATATAGTGAAAGATAAAATGGGACTCTGCTTTGAAAAATTTTGAGAGCAATGTTAGCCAACTTGGTTTTACCCAACAGCAGCACGCATACATGCCACAAAAACCATGTAGCAGTATCTGAAGGCAATTTGCTACCTATGGCTGGGCTTGGGTTGTTAGTTCTCCATCCTCTTTTAATATTACAAAATAACTGTCATTTAGAGCATATAGACATCACATTCATGCTAATACACAGAGCTGGTGTCTCTCATCTGTGGTACTTTAAGATTCTACCAGATATGAACCTGTAGTTGTAAGAAATTTGACATTTGAGTTGTCTATTTGAAAATCCAAATACCCGATAAAAACATCTCAAATACTCTGTCAGTATAGTTGATCGCTCCAGAAATTTGTTTATAACAACTTGTATCCTGTATTTCACTTACTTAGTAGCCCAAGAACTCCGAGATCCACATTTCTAAGAGTATTAGGCTTTCTGATATTAAAATAAACTAACCTTTATGCTCATATCTACTGGGAGTGATTTCTTTGTGCTTATTGTTTTTGAAGTGATTGCATTATAAAATGTGGAGAAGGTAGAAATATTTCTCTGTGGAGATTTCGTTTTTGCAGTCATTCCAGTACATATACCTGATTATGGAAGTTATACTAAGTCTGAAGAAAGGGCTATAGAATTCCATAAAGAATTCTTAGACTTAGCCTTCAGCTGTACTTTTCTTTTCAAACCTTAGATGTTGTCACCCTCATATGGAGACTCACATTTGCTGGTGAGTCTTGCACTCTTTGCTACCTGTTCGCTCTTTCTAATCCTCTTCCGGAGATATTGCAACAAATTAGTGACTGTTCTGGAAGGTACAGAGACTGCAGAAGAAGATGGAAAGGCTGCATGTATGTCATATAAACCATCTTCTAATAGGTTAGCTTAAAGTCATTCCATTAGGTTGATATCCCAATGAAATAAGGTAGCGCATACCTTATTTCATGCCTTTAAAAAGCATTTAAAGATCAGATGTTAAACTTCAGGAAACCATCTATATTTTTGTGCTATTGACAGGAGTCAAAAATTAATCCTTGCACATTTTACCAAAATGATGGGTCATATTTTCACATTTTAATATTGATTTGGTTGGAACTGGTTCTGAGAATTTCAATGTTAAAATTATTCTTGTCCAATCAAGAAATAGAAGCAACAACAAGTGATTCATACCCAACTGTAAAACCTCACATTTCAGATGGTCACAATGAACCTCTCAAATTGACCAAAATATATTTGCATAATGTATTTGACAAATAAATTCAAGAGCATGTACCCTGCAGAAAACTAGTTCTGCGCACATTGGCTTTTCACAGTCAAAAGTAGTGCTAAAAGTATCTCTTAAAATTATTAGCTATGTGGTATTTTCCTATTTCTTCCTGTTCTTAATAATGATGACAACTTCCTCTTCTATTTAAATGCAGTCCCATACCACAGAGATGAGCCCTGTTGGGTGTATACATACAAGACTGTTTTCTTTCAGTTAGTTATATTTTTAAACAGTGTCTTCATTGTATCCCCATAGCTGAATCACTGGCAAGAACAAGTAGCAAACACTGTAGCGGTCTTCAATGCTGGGCTGTATTTTGGCTGCGTATATCTATTTTTTCAAACATATAGCTCAGGCCAGCATCAATTCAAGCTGTAGTTAAAGTGAGTCACTACTTCAGGAAGTACTCTTGCCACACAAATTGAAAATCAAGGGAAACTGAGGGATAAATTTTCTTCCTCAAACCAGCAGAAGAGAGTCACAATCCCTGAGTTTGATCTCTAAATGGAAACCAGGAATCCTCTACGCTCACTCATATTAGGCAAAACAAAGGTTTTTCCCAGTTTCTGCATTTGCTACAATTCCGTCCCTGCCTCCACACACGCTCACAGGATGCAGAGATGGTGAGCCATAAAAAATTTTAGTTACATTTAGCTGCACAAAGTTTTTTCTTCTCCTGTGAACTCTTTGGAAGCTGCCAGTGTATAGCTCTAGTGGCATTCAAGGTACTACACTGCCATTTAAAAATGCGTCTATTTGTCTCCAGCTGTTACCAAGAATGCAGATAAAGCTGCAGATTACACTTGACTTGCTTTATTGCCACAGAAGCATTATATCATCAATTTGAGGTCAAACACCAAGTTAGAGGTGTTTCATTAAAATTTAACCTACAATTCTAAACTATCTCACGTGAGCAGGAGAGCTAGTCACAGAGATCACCGGGGGAGTGATTTGGAGACAGTTAAATCATTGACCTGCAACCTCAGAATGACTTTGTTAGTAAAACATTGGCTTTTCTAGTAAAAAACAGAGGACAGAGTTTAAGGGCATGCAGGGAAGGAATGCTAATGTAATTTTCATATCTGTCAGATGAGTAACTGCAGGTCTCTCAGCTTTGTGTATAAAATACACAGTGTGCAATAATACACTAAGGACATATAAACCCATCTCTCTCAAACCCGCAGCAGCCAGTAACTTGAATCAAAACATCAGTTCACTGTAAGGATTACAGAGATTAAAGGTGGTGTTGTCTAGTTATAAGTGAAACTGCCTTTCTGTTTTCTTAGCCGTGACTCTACCGCTTGCACCCTGATGATCAGCTTGAACACTGACTTTTTGCAATTTTGCAACTGCAGGATCATTCCACTTGTGCACCATCACACCCAGATCACATCTGATCCTGACTACACACTCCCATTGTAATTTACGATACTTCTTTTTCAAAGCAATATAATTCAGTAGTTTATGTGAAAAAAAAATGGCTTTATTAGGCAAAACCAGAATGCTTGGCACCTATACTCCTCTTCTCTCTCCTCTGTCTCTGGTTAATTCATGGCTCAGCTAGGTCAATTTATATTCTTCCTTGGTGAAACTGAGAGTTAAGTCCTTGTTTAACATACCTGATTGTACTGTGTCTCAGTTTAGGCCTTCCGTATCATCTATTGCAATAATCTCCAGAGGTCCCTTCCAAACCTGACCATTCTGTGATTTGCTTACTGATGCCACCTGGAGACTTCCTGCAAACATTCCCTGAGACAGGCATACTGCCTTTTACCTCCCTTACTATGTGCCAACCACAATGTTTGAAGCCAGCAATGTAAATAATACTGATCATACCAAGAGTCTCCTAATCTGGTAATGCTCAGGAAAGCTGTTTATATTAAAAATGTACATGTGAGCAAGCCTCTTCTAGAGCAGTGCCACTCACTTTGTGATCTTCAGGTGACTGGTGACCTGCCAGAGCATGGCAGATACTCTGGGAACTGGCTACTGTGTCCTGACCCCCTCAGTGACTCTGATTCACAAGAAACAAACAGCTTTGACTGCATCATGGATGCAAACCCATAGGTCTTATTCATTGTTTTATGATATTAATATTTTATATGAAAATGTTTCTAAGAACACTACATAATGGTATCGTAAAAAAAAAATAATAATCGATTTCTGTACACCAGCAGCATAATTGTCATGAATTCTGCCAGCTAACCAAATGTAGAAGTCCATTAATTTTTTGCTAGCAAAGTGACCTTGTTCTTGAGACAATAGTATGTGTGATATTGCTACATCTTTTGCTTCATTGACCTCTAAATGTAAAATAAATCTTACTATCTGCTTCAACTATGAATACAGTAGCTATAATTTATCATATTTATTTCTTTGTTTCAAAATTTGTACACTTTTCATGAGTCTTGTCATATGGGTTTATTTCATATTTACTCACAAGTCTTCTCCAGTTCTCTCACTGTATGAATATATACCTGGGAAATATCAGCTAAAACAAAAGATCACCTCACCACAATTGTGATGTAAGAAGGGCATCCACTGTGTGGGATGACACAGTCATTTGTCAGGAAAAAAAAAACAGCAATAAAATGGGCATCAACCTACAAATTCTCAGAAGTGTGTCTATAAAACAGAGAACAGTTTGGGAGAAGCACAGAGTTACTACAAGCCACACATAGCTCCTGTGATCAGAATCACATTGCAACTCCCTTTTCCCCCCCTTTTTTTTCCTCATCTGCAAGCAGCGAAACAGTTTGGCAGAAAATAGGCTGAGCAAGATTACCTAAAGTTTCCAGTGCCCTTTGGTTCTGTAAAAGTTCTTTCTCTTAAATATCAGTGCATTAAAATGGTAGAACAAAGAGAAGAATGAAGAGTACGTTTGGGTGGAAGCTGTTTGTTTATTTGCTTTGCTTTGTTTAGGAATGAATCTCCAGAAAGACTTCCTTGCAACCTTTTTGTAAACATAAGATAGTGGTTCCCTTTTATTTGCGTGTTTCCGTGACAATACATTAACAATGTTCTTAGGGGAATTAAGTCGCTGTTCCCAGCAACAGAGCATGGCATACAAAAGCATAGTGGTCATCAACCTTTCAAACTGTGAATGACGACACAAGCTCCAACAATGATCTGATGAGTCACTTACTCTAAGGTCCTCTGGGGAAAACGAGTGGTTTGCTACTTTATTTCACTAATTAAACTAGAAACGTCTGTGTCCTTACTGCTGGGTGGACTGCCAAGATTCAGTGTTCTTCTTTTGTAAGCTACCTGACCTGCCACTAATGTCAGTCACAGCAATTAGCCTGCCAACAAAATCATAGGGCAGGGAACACCGTGCCAGACACGCACCATCCCTCCACTCTTCTGTTTGCTGTTTGGAACAAGAAAAAAAATCATTCAGAGCGTTGCCATGTGTTTAAGGATAAGCGTCTTGTCTTCTTTACAGGCTACCACTGCAAATATCACAAGCTTTCACATTTAACTCTTTAATAATTCTCCAGTCTTAGCTGCTTTCCTTTCATAAGATCAGTCCTCATGGTAATAGTCCCCCACCTATCAGCATTTTGTTCTTTTTAAACCTTACAGACATGACATTTTACATGGTGAAACACCACAATGTCAGAATCTGCAGCAAGAATGGCAGGTATTTTCAACAAAATTATGCTCCAGAACCTACAAAATACACAAACAAATCCAATCCTTTTGATTTCAAAGGACTATGTTTGAGCAGGGTAATCAACTCAATACAATGTTCCTAAGTACAGGCACCCCAAGCAAATACCTGTAGTTAAGAGAGAAGCTGGCCCCACTCATCTGGCAGAGATAGATGTTAACAGACCTCAGAGAGAGATCAGAAGGGTATATTAAGGATTTTTTTAGGCTTATTCAAAGCTATCAAAGTATGTGTTGAAGCACCTTATTGCTGAGCTGCTTAAAACAAATCCTCAGATTCTCAAGGCATTACGCTTACATTGAATCCCTCTTCATATATTTAAAAAATGAGCGTTGATTGTTACCATCTGCCTTTCATACCTTTCCAGGTGCTGTATTGATTTAGTAGGAGCCAATAGTCCTAAGCGTCTGGCTCAAAGAGTTGTATCTTTCTCTTAACCAGTTCTGCAATGCTGCTTTACACTGGCATTCATAGCAGCAGAGGCACTGTGTCCCTGGACATGAGTGGTAAGTAACTGTAACAGAACACTTCCTAAAGCATGATAATTTTCCAAGGGTGCAAACAGGCATTGTGAACGTATTTTGCACAGTCAGGCTTTTAACACGTCTAGTTGAAGTCCCATGCAAGGAGTCAAGCAGCACAATTCCCTTCAGTCACCTCCTGAGGTAATGAAACCCAGTGGTGAACTATACTCTGTTACAATTCTGCTTACTCATTTTGCTGCTAAATATGTTGACCTTTGGCTTCACAGAGAAATTTCTTGTTTTGTGCTGCAAAATAAAATAAAATGGAAAGTTTTATAACTATCTGACACTGTAGTTTCCAGAAGTTCACACAGAAAGATTCCCTGTAGCCATATTCCTTTCAGAGTCAGATAATCTGAGTCTTTACAGTCTCATAAAAGGATGAACTGGTTGAAGAAAATATACATATTTTAAACAGATACAGTTATATAATAACCTCTTCATATTGTAATGCAGATATTGAGATTACTTGAGTTTCCCAATACTGATTATGGAATTGATTGAGTGAGTGATTGATTGTGGAATTTGTGTTTGATATCCTTAATAAACCCGTTCAATAATATCGACCCTTTTTTGTCCCAGGCTATCAAAGTAAAAATGCCTTCCTTTGACTGCACTGATTTCTGAGAATGTATTATCCAAGTAATGAACACCTCTTTTTATGGAGATTCTATTCTATTCTGGTAAACACATTCGTAGCTTTTGATGAATAAAGAGAAAGAATAATTGAGAAGAAAAAGCAGCATAGAATAAATAATTTTAACCCTTGATTTGCATAGATATCCTATATTTGGCAAGCAGTTGTAGGCTCTGGCCAAGTATCAATGACTGAGAAATATCCCTGCGTAAGTTTCATTGGTGTTAGGAGGACTTAGTTCTGTAAATCTTCTGGGCACTGACAGCAAAACAAAATGATACATACTGGTAGAAAGGGATTAGAATTGAAATATCTGAACTGGCAGGAGCTCTTCTGAGGGCCTACTATTTGAGATAAATATTGGTAACTTAATTTGCCATCTTATTGTTTCCTCTTCGTTCAGCCAGGTAAGGAGAGTGCATACAGTTTTTGCAGCATTGGATCCAGGCCTGGTTTTACTGAGCAAAATCCATCTAACACAAGGCTAGATCTCTCTGGGCTTTATTGAGACTGCTTAGTGATGCACCTAGTGAGCATATTCGCACACTTGATGCCCTTCTTGTCCCTTCTTCTGACAAAGCTTACTAACTCCTTGGGTGGGTAAACTTGACATGCTTTAGAGTCACAGTGCTGAAATCAGAATCAATGAACATAGTCAGAGACTGGAAAAAAATGAGACATCATAGTCAATTATTTCAATACTGCTTGCCACACGTAGCCATGAATATGCAGAAACCATGGCACCATTTTAAAGACTGGTCAAACAATAAGCTCCAATCAAAACTGTGCTTAATTTGCTAGAGGTAAGGACTTAGGGTAGCATTGTTCCATGAGGCAAAGAAATATGTGTATATCTACAAACACTGTATTAACTTTTTAGTCTTATACTTCTTTTTTTTTTTTTTTTAATTTTTTTTCCACAACTGATAAGTTGTGTATATTTCCAGTACACAAACTTGAATGGGACTGTTCATTATAGCATCTCCTCTTTTACCATTCTTACGGCTTTTCATAGAATCATAGAATCATAGAATGGTTTAGGTTGGAAGGGACCTTGATGATCATCGAGTTCCAAGCCCCCTGCCATGGGCAGGGACACCTCCCACTAGATCAGGTTTCTTAAAGCCCCATCCAGCCTGGCCTTGAAACAGCTCCAGGGATGGAGCTTCCACAGCTTCTCTGGGCAACCTGTTCCAGTGCCTCACCACCCTCAGAGTGAAAAATTTCTTCCTAATATCTAATCTAAATCTCCCCTCTTCCGGTTTGAAGCCATTCCCCCTCATCCTATCACCCTTGTAAAAAGTCCTTCCCCAGCTCTCCTATAGGCCCCCTTTAGGTACTGGAAGGGAAAACTGTAGCTCTTTAACACCTCAGGTGGCTGTCCACATGCCCATGAGGCTCTTGCTACAAACCCGGGTGCAGAGACTCCTGAACTTGTCAAGTTGACTCTGTTCCCAATTCAGGCCACCAGCAGGATGGCCTTGCTGGTTTGGTGTGTGCTGTCTGTAACAGATGGTGGGACTCAATAACAATTCTTTCCAGAACCCTGCTCACTTCCACCTCCTGAGCCTGGGGTGGTGTCCTCAAGCAGGTCACCTTCAATGAGGCCTTCTTGTGTGGTGGCACCTGAGGGAAGTCAATGATGTTAAGCTTGGAGCTGGTGAGGGTTTCCTCAGTGGTATCCTATACCTATGATCTTCAGCACACAATACAAGATCATGTTCTGCAGAGAGAAGCTTGAGCACAAGGCTTGTGATAAGCCATCTTTTCCAGACTGTGGGCACTTGGGCCAGGTGACCCTCTCTCTACATGTGGAGAACCAAGGCTTCTCCATGGCAGAGGAGATGGAAGAATGGCTGAATGCTGCTGAAGCAACATGTCACCTCCAGACTCACTCCTCTCTCTTTGTCCAGAGCCTCAGAGGTCTCAACAGTTTACTGTTTATGACGAGGATCCCATATAATAGTTTCTGTGCTTGGAACTGGGGTTCTGTCATCTCAGTAGAGTCCTGAACCCATGGTCTTTGATACACAAGACAAGCTTAACGACACTTGTACTGTGCAGGGCTGCAGCGAGCTTCATGTGTGCAGCCAGGTCTGTGTCCAGTCCTCTTTGCTCCCATTCAGTCTTCACTGGCTTCGGTAATATTGTCTCACTGATTTATTCCACCGATGTGTTATTTTGTGGTGAATTAATTCCGAAATACTTAATTTGTGAATTAGATTGAACATTCAGTTAAGCACTTACAGTCAAATGCCATGCCATGTTTTTTCTGAATTGGTTCAAACCCAGCCAAAAGAAAAAATTAATATCAGAATGCAGTAATTTATCATTATGTTCTCTCTAATTTTTATAGTGCAGAATCCAATGGAGTAGTCAAAGGGAATAAATCGATCAGAGTCCCAACTTTCTGTTGTCCCTGTTGTAACGGAAACAAAATGAAAACTGATAGAGAAAACACCCTAGCGCTCTACAGAACACAGCTTACTGGAAACAGACAGAGCTGCTGTTTATTCCAATAGTGAGGTAAAGCGTGGAAAACAACAGAATTACCTAAACCATTTTGATGAAGGGTGACAAAATCTGACCTGTAGAATTAAATCAGTCTGAACATAACACAAACGCTCATGAACAGAAAAGCCTTTTAAGACAAACTGTAAACAGAAGGGATAATAACTGACATTTGGGGAAAGAATATGCAAGATATTTATAGGATCTAAATCTATTTAACCTCCAAAACAATGCTTTTTTATTCACAAACTCATTATGAATTCTAGGGATTGGGATTAAAAACTCTAAAAACCTTGACAATAGCTGTCACCACTCTTGATTTATCATGCAGAAGAAAAATGCGGATGGGCTGTGATGTTTGATTTTTTGATATCTTTTTGGAAAGGCAACAAAAGCCTTTCCTAACAGATAACTAATCTAGTACAGCATAGCGTAGCATAGCATACCTAAAGCAATATTGCAGTGGAACCCAAATATTTTAGATCACTACTCACCATTTCACAAGCTATGAACACTCATTATGAAGACTAGAATTGAAAACACTATAAAAGTGAATGATCTATACTCTGCTTGCCATGGCCTCACAGGCCTCTATTTGGGAGTCACTAAAATAGGGAGTTCCTTTCCACCAGTGGCAAAATAACCTTTCAGCAGCAGTGCCTTTAGTTTAATCAAAATATTCCTGACGAGCTATATCTTTCCTCTTTAAAGGAGCAATTTCTGACAAGTCATGTAGTTTGAATCTCCTTTCTCAAATGTATTTTATAAAACCTCATGAAGTTCAACAAGGTGAAGTGCAAGGTCCTGCATGTGGGTCAGGGCAATACGAAGCACAAATACAGGCTGGGAAGAGAATAGATTGAGAACAGCCCCGAGGAGAAGGACCTCGGGGTGCTGATTGATGGGAAGCTCAACATGAGCCAGCAATGTACGTTCTCAGCCCAGAAGGCCAACCATATCCTGGGCTGCATCAGAAGAAGCATGGCCAGCAGGTCAAGAGAGGTGATTCAGCCCCTCTCCTCTGCTCTGGTGAGACCCCACCTGGAGTACTGCATCCAGCTCTGGAGCCCCCAGCATAAGAAGGACATGGACCTGTTGGAGGGAGGCCAGAGGATTGCCATGAAGATGATCAGAGGGCTGGAGCACCTCTCCTATGAAGACAGGCTGAAAGAGTTGGGGTTGTTCAGCCTGGAGAAGAGAAGGCTCCCAGGAGACCTAAGAGAAACCTTCCAGTACCTAAAGGGGGCCTACAGGAAAGATGAGGCGGACTCTTTATCAGGGAGTGTAGCAATGGGATGAAGGAGAATGGTCTTAAACTGAAAGAGGGTAGATTTACATGAGATATTAGGAAGAAATTCTTTACTGTGAGGGTGGTGAGACACTGGAACAGGTTGCCCAGAGAAGTTGTGAAGACGTCATCCCTGGAGGTGTTCAAGGCCAGGCTGGATGGGGCTTTGAGCAACTTGGTCTAGTGGGAGGTGTCCCTGTCTATGGCAGGGGGGCTGGAACTAGCTGATCTTTAAGGTCCCTTCCAACTCTAACCATTCTATGAATCTATGATATATGTTTATGTATTCATCTACCTGTTCTTTCAATAGCTTGGTCAAGTTATGAGTTCAGAAAAAAACCAACAATTTCAGGGAAAAAAACCCAACTAATCACATCAGATGGTATTTACATATTGCTATTTCAGTTATCATTAAAGACGAAATAATTTCTACTGGAGGTCTCCTAGTTGAGACTATGCAAAATACGTCAGAATTTTATTCAAACTTTTTTCCATTATATAGTTTGATTTTGCAATGCAACCTCAAAATTATTTACTTCTTTTGCCATTTTCATGGCTTCTGATTTCTTGGCTGACTGTTGATATATTGAGGAACCTGAAAGGGAAAAAATCATAAGTAGTATGACTCTTTATTGTCTATAAAGAGGTGCCATATATTTGCAATTCTAATACATGGCATTATAAATCAGAATTATATTGATATTGAATTAGCATGATAGGAACTAACAGGGGTGAATTAGCATGGGTATGTTGAATCCCAGGCATGATGGGAACAAAATAATGGAAAAGGAAGAAAATGGAAAGTATGAACTCTCCAATAATTAGGTAATGTATTGAAAAGTAGAACAGATGAAAATTGTGTATATCCATACATTAGAAACATTCTCACAGTCACTGCCAGGAATCCCAACTTTGCTCCGGGCTACGAAGTATTCTGCACGCAGGCTCTGGATGGGTGAATGGGTCTCTCCAAGGAACTGAGCTGTAGCTGTGACTGGGCGGCTCAGCATAAACAGACCTGTGTGCCTCACAGACAATCTATGAATCTCCTCTTTAATTTCTAAGGGTAAATTGCATGATTATTTACACAACAACAGAGAGTAGGGGAAAGGCGTATAACTGAGCTAAAGGACAAAAGCTAACAAACTTTTCAATATAGGTCTTTTCACTTGAAAAAACAAATATGTATTCCCTGTATTGCCTCAGTTCGAAAGTATTTTTGTGTAGTTACCCTTTCCGTTCTTAGTAAGAAACATTTAGTCACAATTAGGACCTCTCCTAAGGAAACAATCCTAATTCAGGAAAGTATTTAACATACATTATGTGTATAACCACATGCCCAAAGTACTTTTCTCAACAGGCATAATAGATCCAAACATAGTCTGAAGTGTTTCCTCAATTGTACCTGAAAGGTCCAGTCTCTCAACATTTGCTAAATAAATCAAGATTCAGAGACCATATTATCAGGAAACAGCCTATGGGCTCCGATAGGTTTTGTACAAATATTTCACAGAATTCACAGAATTGTTAGGGTTGGAAGGGACCTCTGGAGATCATCTAGTCCAACCCTCCTGCCAGAGCAGGGTCACCTACAGCACGTTACACAGGACAGCGTCCAGGCGGGTTTTGAATGTCTCCAGAGTGGGAGACTCCACCACCTCTCTGGGCAGCCTGTTCCAGTGCTCCACTACACTCAAAGTAAAGAAGTTCCTTCTCATGTTAAGATGGAACTTCCTATGTTCAAGTTTATGCCCATTACCCCTTGTCCTATCACTGGGCGCCACTGAAAAAAGACTACTCCCATCCCCCTGGTATCCTCCCATTAAGTATTTGTATGTATTAATAAGATCCCCCCTCAATCTTCTTTTCTCTAGACTAAAGAGACCCAAGTCCCTCAGCCTTTCCTCATAAGAAAGGTGCTCCAGTCCCCTAATCATCTTTGTTGCCCTTTGCTGGACCCTCTCCAGCAGTTCCCTGTCTTTCTTGAACTGGGGAGCCCAGAACTGGACACAGTACTCCAGATGCGGTCTCACCAGGGCAGAGTAGAGGGGGAGGATGACCTCCCTCGACCTGCTGGCCACACTCTTCTTGATGCACCCCAGGATGCCATTCGCCTTCTTGGCCGCCAGGGCACATTGCTGGCTCATGGTCATCCTGTTGTCCACCAGGACTCCCAGGTCCCTCTCCACAGAGCTGCTCTCCAGGAGGTCAGCCCCCAACCTGTACTGGTGCATGGGGTTATTCCTCCCCAGGTGCAGTACCCTACACTTACCCTTGTTGAACTTCATAAGGTTTCTTTCTGCCCAACTCTCCAGCCTGGCGAGGTCACGCTGTAAGGCAGCACAGCCTTCTGGCGTGTCAGCCACTCCTCCCAGTTTTGTGTCATCAGCAAACTTGCTGATGGTACACTCTATCCCTTCATCCAGATCATTGATGAATATGTTGAACAAAACTGGGCCCAGTACTGACCCCTGAGGGACACCACTTGTTACTAACCTCCAACTAGACTCTGCGCCACTAACCACAACCCTCTGAGCTCTATCTGTGAGCCAGTTCTCAATCCACCTCACCGTCCATTCATCTAAGCCACACTTCCTAAGCTTTCCTGTGAGGATGATGTGGGAGACAGTGTCGAAAGCCTTGCCAAAGTCAAGGTAGACAACATCCACTGCCCTCCCCTCATCCACCCATCTAGTTACTTTGTCATAGAAGGCTATCAGATTAGTCAGACATGACTTCCCCTTGGTGAATCCATGTTGACTACTTCTGATAATCTTCTTTTCATCCAGGTGCTTTGAGATGACTCCCAGAACAAGCTGCTCCATCATCTTCCCAGGGATGGAGGTGAGGCTGACCGGCCTGTAGTTTCCCGGGTCATCCTTCCTGCCCTTTTTGAAGACTGGAGTGACATTGGCTATCCTCCAGTCCTCAGGCACCTCACCTGTCCTCCAGGACCTTTCAAAGATAATGGAGAGAGGCCCAGCAATGACTTCCCCCAGCTCCCTCAGCACCCGAGGGTGCATCCCATCAGGCCCCATGGATTTATGTATATCCAATTTATCTAACTGATCTTTAACGTGCTCCTTGTCAACCAAGGGATAGTCTTGTTTCCCCCAGACTTTCTCTGTTACCTGCAAAGTCGGGGTCTCACAAGGACTGGCCCGAACAGTGAAGACAGAAGCAAAGAAGGCATTTAGCAACTCCGCCTTCTCTGCATCATCCGTCACCACAGCACCTGTCTCATTCAACAACGGGCCCACATTTTCCCTAGTTTTCCTTTTGTCTCCTATATACTTAAAGAAACCCTTCCTGTTGGCCTTGACATCCCTCGCCAGGTTCAATTCCAAGGCTGCCTTGGCTTTCCTTGTTTCCTCCCTGCATACCCTGACAGCATTCTTGTATTCCTCCCAAGCAGTCAGCCCCTTCTTCCACCTATTGTAAACTCCCTTCTTCCACCTGAGCCTTTTCAGAAGGTCCCTGCTCAGCCAAGCAGGTCTCCTTCTCCCCTTGCCTGATTTCTTTCTCTTTGGGATGCACTGATCCTGAGCTTGGAGGAGGTGACGCTTAAATAGCAGCCAGCTCTCTAGAGCCCCCTTACCCTCTAGAGCCCTTTCCCATGGGATTTGCCCAAGCAATTCTTTGAAACGATCAAATTTAGCCCTCCTGAAGTTTAGGGTTTCAACTCTACTTGTCATTTTGTCTATTCTACACTTAATCCTGAACTCTATCTTCTCATGATCGCTGCAGCCCAGTCTGCCCCCAACCTTTACATCCTCCACCAGTCCCTCTTTGTTTGTGAGTATCAGGTCCAGTAAAGCACCTCTCCTTGTAGGTTCCTCCACCACCTGAGTCAAAAAGTTGTCATCAATGCACTGGAGGAACCTCCTGGACTGTACGTGCCCAGCTGTGTGGCCTTCCCAGCAGATATCAGGGTAGTTGAAGTCCCCCATGAGAATCAAGGCCTGTGATTGTGAGGCGATTCTCACCTGTCTGTAGAAGGCCTCATCAACTTCCCCATCCTGATCAGGTGGCCTGTAATAGACACCCACAACTGTGTCTCTCATATTACCCTGCCCCTTGATCCTTACCCACAAGCTCTCAACTTGCTCATCATCTGTTCCCAGGGAGAGCTCGATACATTCCAGTTGCTCCCTCACATAAAGAGCAACTCCACCACCTCGCCTTGCCGGCCTATCCTTCCTAAAAAGAACATAGCCCTCCATGACAGTGTTCCAATCATGTGAGCCATCCCACCACGTCTCAGTAATTGCAATGAGGTCATGGTTCTGCGACCGCACACAGATCTCTAACTCCTCTTGTTTATTCCCCATGCTACACGCATTGGTGTACAGGCATTTCATTTAAAAGGTTATTCCTTGTGGTGCAGTTTAAAAATACCAAATTTATCTCTCTTTTTTTTTGGCTGGTTTCAGTACCAGAAACTAGAGTTATGCAGAGCAGAGTTCAATAAAAGCTCGTTTTCCAGTTTTATTTTTTTCTGTTCAGCTCTCTGTTCTTTCCTGTCTCCGCAGAACGTCACAGGTATCAGAAAAGATGTGCTTATTAGGTGTCTCAAAACTGGAAACAAAGTTCATTACTTGTCAATGTCAAGGAGCATGTTATAAGCCTGTCTTCATAAGAAACATGATACTGGGGAGAGAAGAGGAAGAAACTTTGTTTAGTTAAAAAAAACTCCCACCATTATTTCTTTAAAATACATTTTTCAGCATTTATTAATAATTTGTTTTGCTATCATATTGCTTCTATATGCTAAAAGCCTTTTTAAAACTAGTAAAAATGTATTACATCCAGATGACACTTAAAAGTTGTTATGGTTTTCAAAATTTAATAGAATAAAAATAAAGCAAAATTATTCTATATTAGGATCCAAATCAACCCCAATGTATAAAATTGCATTCACCCTTTGCAAATAAATCATTAGGAAAACAATAATGAAAGACGTGAGTTCTTCAAATCATAGCTATGCAAGCTGAAACCTATTTCTACAAGAGAATTCTGTGATTTATTGACCATGGATTATTAACAAAATAGCCCAATCTAAACACAAATAAATCCATTGTGTTCTGAAGATGAAAGAATTACGAATTGTTGTAAAATATATTTTCTCTGAATTGAGCAGCATCCAAGCCAATTTTACAAGCAACAGCTGTGAAAAAAATTGCATGGCAGAAAGAATTCAGAAATGAAAACAACAACACAGTTGGGGAATAGATGCTCTGGAATATTGCCGCCTTGTCTTCCAGACAAAATATTTTGTGTCAATGTAGACAAATAAATATTGTGCGCCTGACTCACCATTTCAAATACAGAACTGCTAAATCAGTGACACTATGTATTAATAGTATTCAAATTTTTTTCCCAACATTTTGAACATGCAAACAAGATAGTTTAGTAAAAAAAAACAAAAGCAACCAAAACCAGAGATAATCCATTTGTAAAAGGATAAGGGAAAAAGTTTTATTTTGCAATCGGTGTTGACAATCTCTACTTTTTAAGTATGCAGTTTCACAAAAACAAGGAATGTATGCAAATTTATTTTCTTCAAAGTCTGAAGTCCATAGTCAATTCAGTTCCTGTATTTTTCCTGTGGAAAACAAAGAAACAAACAAACAAACAACAACACAACAAAAAACTAAACAGTTTATTTGTTTTAATAAGAAGGTTAGGAGTTGCAGTCACAGAGTAGGTGTCATGAAACTGAAGAATGAAAAGACTTTCTGTTACAGGGACATGAATACTCCTACAGCAAAACCTTAAAATACAAATACAGCACAACAAAAGAGCTGAACGTGAACACACAGTGAGCACAAGTAGGTTAAGAAATAAAATACTGTGCTGTAGCTTCACTTGATTTTGTTGCTGTATCTTCATACGCACTCACTTGATTCAAGATGATTAAGCTTCATGAAAAAAATCACAAACAGCTAAGCCTCACAACCCCTAACCCCAGGAACAGCTGGCTGTGTTATAAAACACTAAAGAGGGAGAGTGACCCGAAGGGAAGTAAAATAATTTACAAACATTCTTCTCTTCTTTTTGATGGATATATTGAGAAGACTCATAAAAATGTATAAATGTATATTGCTTAGTTCACCTAATGCTATAGTCTTTGTATGTATTTTCTCCAAAGGACATTTGCAAAATATATACTTAGATGTTTTATAAACCATGTCATTCACTGTGCTACCACTTAGAGTTTATGTGACACTTCCTCCAAAATCTCCTTCCACTCAGCAGAGCTGTCCAATGCTCTTGTGAGGAGTACGAGATAGCCAGGTTGCTATCGATGCTTTCTAGCCCTGCAGATAGGAAAAAGCCAGTTTATGATTTATTCACGCCTGGTGATGGTCAACAAATAAAAGCGAGATTTAACTTAAGGAGAATTGATTTCTTAATGTAAGGAATTCTTGGGCTCAGGCTCACACAGGTCTTCTTGGCTGTCACACACCGGGGGTGCGAGTCACTGCATGCCTCACACTGTGCATTCATATCTGTCTGCATGGATCACAGGAGAGATTTTCATAAATTTTGGGGGGCAGCCAGCCTGCTCTGCCCCTTGATGTCTGTGCCAGCATTCTCAGACATAGGTACAAGGCAGCAGCCAGAGCCAGTGTACAAGTGCAAATGCTGGTTCAGAAATCAGTGTCTCTCAATTCACTCCAACCACCAGCTTTGATGGAGTAAACACAAAAAAGAGTAGAACAAAATCCAGGCTCCCTGCAGCATCGCTCTTTCCACAGAGAAGCCTCACAATAGTAGAAGTCCAGTTCTCTGTAAGCATCCTCAATTTCCATCCGACTCAGGTGGTTCCTGTCCCATGGCCCCTTCACACCCTGCCAGCACTTCACCTAATCTGCCAGGAATGCAGCAGATCTGCACTCCAAGCCATAAAAGGGGCATATCCCCCTTTCCCTATCCTCAGCCTTCCACAGGAAGGATAGGAGAAAAGCGCTCTGCTACCTTTTTGGTGGGAGAGACAGAAGTGTTCCTATTGCACTTGCACAGGGTGAATGATGATTTTTGATTTTTTTCCCCGAAGCCTCCACTGCATCAGTTGGTGGTCTCTGGTCCCAGAGGGAGGGCTCATGAAGAAGTAAGACCTCTCAAGAATGCTGAGAAGGCTTCTGCGTTCTTTTATATAGCTGGGCTGCATAACTGTGTTTATATTTGATAATTTTAGTTGAAGAAACTTGACCACATTGACTGGGTTAGCAATTATCTTATTTTCTGGTAAAATGAGTTTCAGGGTCAGTATAGTCTCATCTTTCTTGGGCTAGCTGAGTCTATAAACTGACAAACCACGACATTGATCTAATGAGTTATAGGCAGCAAGTACATCCTTTTCTTGTCCATTTCTTGGAACTAAGAAAAACATAAGAAACTTAGGATTTTCATGTACAGGCATGACAAAACAAACAAACCAACCAACCACCAATAGAGATAGTCCATCTTTGTAAAACTTTGAGTTTCCATTCTTAAACAAGAAAGGGCTAGAATTTTTCTCAATGAAAAATATGCTAGCACATTTTTTAAGCTTAGGAGTTATTTTCTTTATTCTCCTTCTAACAATTGTATCCCAGACATTAGCCTTTTTCCTGTATTCCCCCACAAAACAACACTGTGAAACAAAAAATCTAGTTTTATATAGAAACCTGGATATCTGACACCAGAAGGTAGAATTTCATCAAAGTTATGAATGTTGAAAATAAAGTTTTACAATGGAAGCAAGGGGCAATTTCTGTAGCAGATAGTACTACCAGGTCCACTAGTTACAAAGGTTACCACAGCATCTCTTCAAAAAGAAGAAGAAAAAGGAGTGCAACTCAAGGTTTGAAGAAGCAAAATTTTTTGTTTTATTTTTGCCGTCCAAAGTCTTCAGTGTTTTGCCTACTCCTGTGGGGTCCAGTACTGAGATATCTACATTCAGTTTCCAACACTCCTTAAAGTCTGAAAGTTAATCTCTTTGTTCTGACTGCTGATAAAATTTATTCTCTAAATATAACCTTGTTTTTTGAAGTATTCCCCCAGTTCTCTGCAGATGATGCACACAGAGCTGTGTCTTCTTGATCCCTTTCTGAACACTGAATAGGAATACTTCTGGATCTTGCTTACACTGCTTTTCCTATTTTGAGGTCTCTTCTGCAAGGAAGTGAATGTCTCCATCTATTCCCAGGATTTTCACGTCTTTCTCACACAGTTTGTTACTCATGACATCTTGAGCAGGCTTTGCTCAGCCTGGAGAATTAACTGAGATCTCTGTGTTACATAGTTGCACATTCGTTTGCCATTTATGAAAACTATAAACAGCTGAGACATTAGTAAGTCTATTCATAAGCATCAGAGGCTGACAAAATTATCTACATGTCTACATTTCTGAAACATTCAGCAGCTAATTTAGAGGTTCTGAGGCTTAACATAGGTTTAGTGCAGAAGCTTTACATTTCTAGAAAATAAGCTGTTCCTCTTCATTACCTCAGATGCTACTTGGTCCACAGATTTGAAACTGTGCTCGTGCTGACTTGGGTAGGGGAAAAAAGGACAAAGTGTCAGAAGCCAGCTTGACTGTCTCACTTTTCTAGAAGGCCTAACACTGCTGTGGGATGCTGTACAGAGAGTGTCTTTCTAGAGAAAATAACTCCTGTTGAAATGTGGAGACTGGCACAAGGGAAGCACCTTGGTTTTATTTATTTCCAAATCACCTGAAGATGTTCAGCAAATTGCAAGCCCTAGGGATCATTATTTATATACAAATGTCAACATAATTTGTCAAACTGCTTCTGGTATGCTATTGGCAAGTTACTCAGAAGGATATTCTTAGTGCTTTTCTCTAAATCAGGTAAAATAACTCTTGCTAAATACTGAAAGCTGGGAACAATATTATTATGATATCACACAGCTAACCAGAAAATGTGTTTGTCCAGGTTTTCTGCCTACCTGTTTTCTATGTGCTCAGAAATTCTCTGAGACACTATTGTGCCAGGTCTCTATAGCCTTCAAGTTTATTCAAATACTGATGGATATAGGAACAGCTTCTCTTTCCAAGGAGGCAAAAAACCCAGGGATATTTGGTCTGTTTTTACATCATTGCCTTTGATCTGTATTAGTCACACTTCCTCTAAATGTTTTTAACTTGAACATCACTGATTTCCTTTAGCTCTAGGTTTTTCTGAGGGCTCTCTAAGTATTATCTCTTGTAGAAACAGGAGTCAAGAGCTGGATCACTCCTTTGTGGTTGCCTCTGGGCTGGGTGAGTGGCCCAGACCCCTCATCCCAGCCTTTGTAAAGTGCTAGAACTCCTTTTTTTCTGCTATCCATTCAGGCTTAGGAGACTATGGGGTGTAAAGACACTTTTACAGTCCTTTACTTCTGCACTGGTGTTAGCAGTGATGTGCAGAAGATTAGTAGTCACCTCCTGAAACAAGGACAATTCCAAAGGAAAAGAACCTGACCTTATTAGGAAAATTCTGCATCCCTCTTTTGAAAAAAAAAAAAAAAAAAGAGAGAGAATGTCAAATTTTTATTATTGCTTACAGCTACATTAAATCTGGGAACGATTTGCCATTATCGGAGTATGATTGAAAAGGAACTAATCCTTTGTGGGGACAGCACATTTAGGAACTTTGCCAAGGTCTCAGAAGGACCTCAGTATGTTACATTTACACAGTCAGGTCTCTCTCTCTCTCGAAACCGAGTGACCCTGATGTGAACAGTACAGACTTAGTATTTATGCCTGTTGCACCCTTTAAGGTTATATTGTCTTCAACTCTGAGAAAATATACAGTTTTCTAGTGATAGTGTCACTGCTATTCCTTTACTTTTAATAGTCCGTTACTGCTTCAGAATCAACAGAAGTAACTTCTGTTCACTTTAGATTTCCCTTTAGAAGACAATAATTTAAAGACTTTTCCCAGTCTTTTTGCACTAAACAAATTCCATCCAGATGCAAATATTACTTCCTTATTGACCCAAGGGTCTGCAATGATTTTCTTTTTAATCTGAAATGCAAGGCTCCACTCTCACAATTGACACGTTTGGTTTAAAGAAGAGCAGGTGTCTGGTTTTGCCTAAAAATTTTTAAGAATGCTAAACACAAGTCAGGTAAGTATTATGTAAACACACCTGTGACCTCAGGTGAAAAAAACCCTCAACACGTATCAAAGTAGCCCAGAAAAAAAGATAAACTCACTGATATTTATGTGGAAACTAGATAGGCAAATGTTGATCTTTCCTATACAGGCAATTTAACACAGAAGTGCAAGAATGCACATAAAACTAAAATGTAAATTTAAACTCAGATTACCTTTGTTTAAAAAAATGCAATTTTAGGATATTAAATAGTGCTGCAGGTGGGAGTGAGTTTTATTGGACAGTTGCAAAGAATCTACCTCATAGGATGTAAACTAGGTTCTGAAAGATGACTCACAGACTTAATGAGTGGTAACATTAAACCTCACCTTACATTTCTGAATATTCTGAATAGTAAGAGATCTTGCAGTGAGACCTTCAAAGTACCTGCATGATGAAAGAATGTACAGCTTCTTTAGAAAAGTGGCTTCTGTGATTTGAGGTCTGTTATCTCTTTGATAGTCAATAAGACTTAACTTCTTCTGAAACTTTTACTCATTTCTTTTTAAATGGAGACAATTTTCTGTAGCCAACATTTCAGTTTTCTTGAAGAAGCCATTCTAAGAAGATTCTTAAAATGAATTTGAAATAGAGTTGATCTCCGAGAGAGGAAGAAGAAGGGAAGGTAAGAAAGAAGAGTGTACTCTGAAATCTTATCTTTTCACACCAAAAAATGTTGACTGAATCTTTTAGTGATTATTTAACTGTACTGAAGTCTTGCACTAGATGTCTTTAAAGTTGTTTTTTTTTTTTATTTGTGAAGCTGAGCAACTTGCCAGAGTGTATTGACTTGAAAGAGTTTTTTCCATTGTCTTCAGGTTTCACTTCATAGGCTCTGTGTGACCTCACATCTGTTTCCATACACCGAGTTGCCATGGAGCTTTCTAGTGATGGAAAGCTCAAACAAGCTAAGACAGAAAACATGCTAGTGGATCAGTGTTCTGGAAAAAATGACTAGATACCTTTTGACTTCAACTGGATATATCAGAATTAAAATTAAATACAGTAAAAAATTTTGTGCATGCTTGCCTGGCGCTGAAATTAAAATAAAGAAAACAGACATTTGCTGAATAAGAATACAGTACATGAAATGATGCTCTTCATCTGAACGTTATCTAATTTATGTCAGTGGAAGGCCATAGTCCAAAAACACTTACTTGTTAAAGTAGTTCACTAAGAAGTGGCTGAATCTACCACTAAAGGACAAGTATTACAGAATAGAGATCTCCTTTCTTTAATTGTCTCTAATTGTATAACAAGAGTACTAAATACAGACAGAAAAAGACAACTCATAGTACAGGGCCAATGAATACGTTAATTATAAGATGGTCAAAGATGTGGTCTAAAATCAAAAGTATATGTTTATGTATTCAAAAATGCTGAATTTTATTGCTGTAACAATGAATCAAAGGGGTAGAGAATAAGGAAGGAAAGTCATTAACATGTATTCTTTATTTCCAGGATTTTATCTTAAGTCATATTCTGATATCCCTTAAAAAATTCAAAAGTAGATGCAATCAAGTTTGTCTTTTTGTGCGCAAAACTAACCTTTCCTCTAAATGAAATTCATGAAGAACATTGTAGAGATGCCTGGGAGAAAGTGCATTTACATCTATCAGAGAGAATCAAGCCAACATGACTTCCTCCTTCATGCCTCCTGCTAATGGCTGGTAAGTAAAGTAACAGTAAGGCCTAACACCACCTCCGAGGATTCTGCAAATCATTCACAACTGAATGCAAATTATGGCCAAATCTGCCTTAATTCTGGTTTAACTCCAGCCCCAGATTTTGACCTTGCTTCAAAGAAGCTTTCAAAAGACCTGGGCTGAATTCTGAGTGTACCACCTTGCAGAGCATAGCAGAGTATTCTAATAAGTATGTACAAAGGATGAAGGATTTATGGTTTTGGGTCTCACCCAAGGCAAATTTGGAAGGCATTACTGAAATTTTCTTTGAACCCTGCACTTAAGGCAAACCTGGTGAAATTCCAGGTGAATCAAAACCAGTGCAAAAACCTGTTTCTGTATCCTCTTGTGAACTCACACTATTTCAGCATTTTAAATCCATATAAATCAAACCCATCTGAAATAGATGCACATGGTTCTAGAAGGGCAAGAATCTGGCTCTATAAAGGCCTAACTTGGTCATTTTTAAAAGTGAAGAGTGTAGTGGAAGACTGGATTAGAATCAATATTAGGATAATTTAAAATATATCAAGGCACCTAAGGATAGCAAGGTTTGATCTTGTATGGTGTGTTTTCGGTAGGCTAAGAAAACCATTTTCTCAAGGGACTGTATTCAGACAATGTCTCCTCAATGGGAACAATGTGGAAACGGGTCCCCCAGGCACTGCAGGTACACTAATATCATTACACCTTCACAGGATATTAACTTCTACATTTAACCAAGATACATCATCAGCTCTGCTGGTCACTGAAGAACCTCTCTAACATTCTCTGTCTACCACAGCAACGTCCAATAACAATAGCACTGTCCCTGTTTAGAGTGGATGTTTTAAACCTCTTGATACAGATGTATATCTTGGAAGAATAAGTCAACGAGTCATTTGAAGAAGAATCATTTTGAATCTTATTTCATTCAAAATAAATGAATCACTGAATTTGCAAACGTTAAATCAAAGGGGAAGATTCTTGTTAGCTGTCACCAGCACAAAGCTATTTCGTTCCCTATTTTTAAAGATATAGGACATTATATAGGCCACTATAATTTCTCCTCTACTTCAAATTTAGTGCAACTCTGATTTAGTGCAACCCACTCTTACAGGTGGGTGAGAATGCATGATGGTGCTGGCTGTATTCTACTACACCAGTAAAATGGCTGTCCTCTCTTGAGGGATCAATCTTCTTCATTGCGTTTAGGACACCAAGGTCCTTCCATCTCCCAAAACACACATAAACAAAAAAAAGTTTCCCTGTCTGCTGTGGAAAAGTGAGACAACATTGTGTAGAGACCATGTTTAGTAATTCACCAGGACATAGAACTGCAACGCATCTTACTTCACTATGTCTAACAGTAAAATGGTGTTTAACCTGTAAGTCTAAGGAAAAGATTATTGCCATTTTATTTTCTTCTTTTTATGTCAAGCTTTGGGTTTCATGCAGAGTTAAAAAATTGAACAAGAGACAACTGAAAATTAGGTGTTATGCAACATAAATAGGGCTGCCTTTGATGAATAAAAACTTCATCAGTTTTAAAGTTTGTCTGTTTGAACAGTGTCAGGATGCTACGGATAACAAATAAGTAGCAAATAATAAGATGCAAATAAAAAGGTCACACATAGAATAGAAAATATTAAGGTAGCCAAGGTTATCCATTGTTCCAGAAACATGGACTTTGTCTATGGTGCAATATTGTGTTATACAACTCTATTTTTTGAACATGTAACAATAATTTTTGAAATACAAAAAAATGAATAGTTGCAGATACAGATACACTATTTGAATATCAACTGACTCAGACCATCTCAATGACATACATTTGCTGCTCAGAAATGATTAAAAATGCTTAGGTTAAAAAAAAAAAAGTGTAAACTTGCTCAAAGTACTGAAATATTTGCACTTTTTACATTTGTTTACCATAACACTGCTATAAGTAAATAGTGGATCCACAAAATAATTTACAAGTGATTTGAAACAAAAAAACCCCACCCTTAATTCTTCTTTGATTTATGCTGACTGTAGATACATTTTGTGGAGTTAGTAGTTACACAGGTCTAAAAATATGGAAAATTTAGAGAATTTGTTAAATACATTTTCCAGTAGTATGGCACAAGATGAACACCTGAAAAAACTTAATTGTTACCCACTTTTTCTTTTGATTTTTGGTATTTTAGAGACACTTTTTAAAAGCCATGCATTTACAAAGTTGTGTCTCCCTGTTGTATACTCTTCAGTACAAGTCTGCTTCTTTACTTTTTTTCCCCACAGTCTTTCTGGGCATCACTTTCTCTATAAAGTTCTTCACTCTTTATAAAGGCCATGTTATAGGCCTTTTCTCTATCCCTTGCTTTTCTGTCTTCTCTATCAGACAGAATATAATCCTTCAAATCTTTATGTTGCATTAACACTGATTTGAGTGAGGTTTGATGAAGAAGAAGCAGAGTGCTGAACTCTTTTTGGAATAAGTTCCATTAGCACTTAATACAGCTGTCATGTAGTACTGCACAGTGCTATGCAGAATATAATAAGAAAGACTAAAGTGTGACTATTTTTAAACTCTGTGTTTCTAAGACTACTGTCTTGCTGACTTTAGCAGGCATTGCCTTATTATATTTATTACCTTTGATATTACTTTAACAGTCTAGAGTTAAAATTGATATTTGCAATTGTAGTTGTATTTCTTAATATTAGGAAATACTCCAAAGCCTTTTTCTTTCCATGTCACACTCTGTCATTTATTGTTTTATTTTCAACACTTGTGATATCTAACAAATAGTACAGAAATTCTGATCAGAATGTGTGCTCTGCTGTTACATTTTTCAAAGGAGAAAAAATTGAGCCTAACGCTGTTATTTTCACTCACCATGTAAAAGTTCTACTTAAAATATTTTATGAGCAAATTTCTGTTGTGCCTACAACTATACCAAATGTCTAATCACAATCAAATTTCCAGTTTCAGAAAGTGTGTTAATTAAAAAATAACTTTAAACATTGAATAGTCTTGCTGAAGTCAATGTAAAATTTAGTTCATGCTTAGTAACATAGACGGATCAGATCCCAACAGACTATTAAGAAAAAAATTACAGTGGAAGACATTTTAAATTTTGACTCTCAAAATAAAACATATGTAAGTGTTCACCTGCACAGTGTGCACAGATAAATACCAGGAAACAGCATCCACAGGTGGTATGTTCAAAAGTGCCCCAAAGAGAGAGACACTGGTTTCCTAGAGGCATTAAATAAGAGTTGGCACTTCTTTCAGAAGTATTTTTGAAAATTCCAGTCTAACAGATGCCACATAAAAGTTCCTTAAGAAAATGGTTAGATAAGACCCGTTATGATTTTAAATATGAATACAAAAATAGATGCCTAAGGCTACATGAGACAGATAATAATAAAAGACAGTGCGGGAGTGGTTGAAAATAAGTTTGTTGACTTAAAAAAAAAATTAAAAAAATCCATTTAGTTTTATAATAAAAGTAAAGATGGAGAAAAAAAAGAAACCAACTACCCATTGGAAGAATTATTGGTGTGTCTGAAAGCTGGGCTGGGAGTCATTTTTTTCATTGGTACAAAGCGATTCAAGATTTTGCTAAAAAAAATAGAAAAGGTTTCCCTAAATCATAATAACTAAAATGTACCAGATTGTCTCAAAGGGCAGTGAATCTGTCAAGAAATCTAGATTTTTAACTTCTAATCTTTCAAATTTTTGTATTTCACATTGTTGGTGATGTTAGTGAATATTTGTCATTTATGGTAAGGAAGTTGAACTCACTGTGTCAATGGCTTGACATTCAAAATCGAGGTTTCATTGCGGAAAGATTCATGCAGATGCTTTGCATTGATATTAGCAGAACTACTTGTTTAGTGAAAGTCAATAAATGTATAGAAATTTGCATAAATGAGACAATATGTGAAAAGTATCAAACTAATATTTGGAACCTTCCTGATGATGGAAAATCCTATTCTTTCAATTTTAATTTTTAAACTTTTTTTTTTCAGTATGTCAATGAGTGGTATTGACAAGTTTTCTTTTGAAAGAATAAAGAAGCATGTTGTTAAGTATTAATCAGTATTTCTGAACTCGATGCTCATCTGTCTTACTAAGGTATGTGTCGAAACTATGTTGGATTTCCAGTAAAGTATGCTCCTTGCTATTGCATCACATATCACCCAGCCATGAAACTGAGACACTGACATTCTACAGCTGGACTGTAGACTAAAAGTCATCTTGCTAGCCAGCAAATTTCAATTTATTTGCAGATCTTCTTTCAGGAAATACACTGTTAGAGCATCAGTTTTAGTAGAGGTGCTGTGAACACTTCTAGTCCTAAATGTACTCTCCTACGTACTGAAATCAGATCAGGTTTTCCATATTGGGTTCTACTGAGTCCAACACAGATTGTTCCACTCAATAATACTATCCAAACCTTTTATTCTGTTTATTACTGTTTACAATATAGAAGAGAGAAAATGGTAAATAAAAATATAGAAATGCCTGAAATTCCCAATGGAGTATACCTTTATAAATGGCAGTGAGGAGACCATCCTCATCCCAGGTGGTTTACGATGCATACGGTTTTAAGAGGAGGGCTTTAGGATACGATTTTGGCCTTGTTCAAGTTGATAGACTTCTTTCCTCCTCCTAAAACTGCACATTCTTTATGTTCTGTTCTTTATTTACTTTGTGCTTGACCTTATAAAGAGAGACCACATAAATCTCAGCCTCTGCGTTGTTCTGCTGAAATCAGCAGAACTACTTCCAGTTGCATAACGTCAAGCACATGAATTTTTGTGGGATCAGAGTCTCGCTTGAAGAGACCTGTTTCCTACACAAGGAATGTTATCTTCATATGTGATGTTTAAAGTATGCATAAAGTTGAAAACAACGTTGTGGGCAAACCATATTCCCAAAGCAATGCAAGCACCTTGCCCTCATTTAGGAGATCTCAAAAGCCCATTCAATCAGTTAGATTTTAATAACTTTGCTTGTCAGTCTTCTAAGCTTCATTTTGAAGGCAAGAGGAAGTGTGATGGATTTCTGTGCTGGATCAGGGAAGAATAATTAATAAGAATTATACTCATGCTAACAATGAGTTATGGACCCATTTGGTATTTTAGTACCAAGTTTTAATTATTTGATTTCAGGACTATGCTAGCAGTATATCTTAGCCAATTTTGAAAACAATGGTGTTAAGTATTGAAAACCAAATAAACATAATATGCAGTTTCTAAGAGGGTGACGTATACATTTTGTAAATACATATCCACGTTCATATTCAACAATTGCAAAACAAACTTAATAAATACGCCTTACCCTGAACCATGAACATTACAGCTATTTCTCCCACCTTTTTCCTTTCTTTTTATAAACTGTATTTATTGTCATGACTGTGTTTATATGTATCTTCAAGGTACTTAAAATGTTTTGATTATAATTGAGTCACGTAATAACATTATATTAGTACTCCAATAAACAAATAGCAATACATTTCTTGTTAGACAGTAATATATATCAAGATGCTCCATGTGTATACATATATACATACACACACACATTTATATAAAAACATGTACTTTCTTTGATAGATAGTTGTATATACATATGATTATACAAACCACAGAAGTTGTGCACATTTATTTTTTTTTTACTTTCAGGAGATTACTTAAGGGTATAAGTAAGTTAATAATAATAATAATAATAATAATAATAATAATAATAATAATTTTCATTAACATTAATAAATTAAAGCCTCCCTTGGGTGTTTTTTTCTAGTTTTTTTTCCAGCTTAAGTACAGGCTTGTTTAAGTTGCACTCCTCTGTCAGACTGGTCATGAGGGGTGTCTTTAGCAAGAAAACACCTGTGTAAACCCAGGCTCCAGACCCACACTCCATGAGGTACTTCCATGCTGTATCTGCCTGAAGCAGCCTCCAGCGTACCAGAAACGCTACAGGCACACACGCCTTTCCCAGGCAGGTTTTCTAGCACTTGCTTCATGCTGCACTTGTTTATTTTACGTAGCACTCTTATGCACGGTGAGGAAATATGCGTAGACCTGTTGTTATCAACACTGGTCTTGCTAGAGAATTAGTGAGTAATAGTTGCAAGGTTTGGGAAAGATGAGATACTGAACCAGAAACTCTGGTGAGAATTAATCACGGGGAGAGGCACAACCAACATCAAACTGCTCTGGCCACTTTCCTGGTCCCATTTCAAGAGCTGGCACCAACTCCAAAGGATTTGTTCCTGTTTATGTATTAAATGCGAAGGATAAATAATCTTACTCCCAGTTTAGAGAGGCCTGCTGAGCCAATTCACAACTAAAACCCCCAAGTTTGACTTTCAGAAGTATCTTCTTGAGGATGTCTGTAAGGACTACTCATTCAAATCTTCACAACACTGTTTCTCAGGGGAAGATCAAATGGCAGTAGCAGTACTCATAAGCGCTAATTAACTTCTGGATCTTCCATTGCTGCAACAAAATTAATGGATTAGAAATGTAATGTGAAGTCAAATTAATCTGTTCTCCAATGACTTAAAAAAATTTCGGGAACATAATCCTGGATGGATATTTAGAAATTTATAAATATGTAAGAATTGTTAATGTACTCCAGTAGTTTACACTAGCTGTGTAAACACAGGTTACCAAATTGCAGTTCAATCTCTTTAAGAAGGCAGAACACAATTGCTTATTGTGCTTTGATGTTAGAAATAACACAAGCTTTATTTACTGCAACAAAGTGGTTTTCTATATATTCATATTTGTTACTTTTGTTTACTGCTTTTTGTATTTCATTTGCCTCTGAAAATGAGGCCACAGCTGGAATACATCTTGCATTATGCTACACACCAATATCCCTACAGGACCTATTCTAAATAAGTCTGTGGGAAATCCAGACTACTAACCACGATGGAGCTACAGAAAGCTGACCTCCTTCTAAAAGCAAACAACTACTTTTGCCAAAATGGCTTCCATTAAAATTGAATGTCTACCATATTCTAGACATGTGCTTACCTTGGCTGTAGCTTATGTAGCCTTCCCTATACTTAGCATAGGAAATAGTTACAGAAGCAATTTTAGCTGCTGTGAATGACACTGTAAATGTTTTCTATAGTCTAACTGTAAATGTCTGGCTCTTTGTGTCAGAAATTATGTGATGATCCTTTTGGAAGAATGGATCCTTTTGGATGAATGACCCCCCCTTAAACTACAGTCAATCTTTTCCTGCAATTATTCAGGAAGAGCTAACCAGAAAAAAACACGGTTTCCACAGAAATTAGGTGAATTAAACATCAGCTCTGACTCCTGTATTTCAGATGTTTGATAAAGCCACTAATTACATAAACGAGATTTATGCTTATACGTATACAAAAAGGTGCCCCAATTTCTGTTTTCTCTGGGCAATCTAGATAGAAATTGTTGCTAAATATGCATATCCCTTTAAAAAATTTAAAGCTATTGTGGACAGAACAGATTTTTCATTTTTTTTATGTAAAGAATTGTCTCTTGGACGATGGTATCACAGGTCATTATTTTTCTTTATGCAGCTGAGTGGGAAAGAAAATGTAAAGTGCAAAGTGTAAATTCAAATATTTTCTATAGTTATTAAAATAATTGTTAAAAAACAGAATATGAACTAAATAAATACTATCCATATTGCAACTTGTCAAATCCCAGCATTCTCAGAAGAATTAAAAAAGCAGAGAACAGCTGTTATGTTTGAAGTTTTGTGGGAAAAGAGCACTTTGTGTATTTTCAATAGCTTATGTCTTTCTGAAGTCCTTTGTATGATTTATGTAAAAGATAGACTGAAGTTAGGTGGGTTCAAGTTGCTGTATGAAAGCCTGCCAAGCAAAGCATAGAGAATTCTGTAACTCCTTAATGTGATGACTTTTTTCCCTCTCAAAAGCAACGAAAAGTCATATAGCAAGGCTACAAGCACAGACAAACCGACCTACCTACCTAAACATATACAACAAAAAATGTCTACTCTATTTGCTCTTCCCAAATGTCTTCCAGTGCTCCAGGGTTGCTACTTGCTGTATCAAATCTCAAGTTGTAAGAAAATGCGCCCCAAATCCATTAGCAAATAAAGACATTATTAACATTGCTCATGTCAAATCTTTCTTGCACCAGAATTTATTTCTGTTGCAAACTCACACATTCATAGAAGACTGTCCTGGGACATGATAGCTTGCTTCAGCACATTTCATAAAGGCTTCCTGTAGAGGAACAACTGCAAGTGGATAATTCATTAAAAGTGTTCTGCCAAAATGAAGTCCACCACATCGTGTTGGCCACATGGGCACAAGGTCTCTTTCCATAGCGACAAACGCGCACTCATTTCTGCAGCTAAATGCCTGCTTCCTCACTGCCGAATCCATGCCATCATAGACATCACTGTTCATTTGCACAACATGCTCTTTGGCATCTGCTGGCAGTTACACTGTGCATCAGCAGGAGCACAGGAGGAGGTGAGACATACAGAGAAAGTGCTGTGCTTGGAAATCTTCGCATTGAATTTAACCTCCTCAATCCCTTCCTACTGTCAACGCACCTTATGGCTCCAAGAAGACACCAATGGTGTAATGCTCTCCAGAAGCAGTCAGCAGGCAGGTTAGAGGCCCTAATCTGACGGTTTGGAGTACTTGTGCGACCCTCTAATCTGCTCTGTCTCTTGGTTATCCTAGTTGTCGCAAACAAAAACACAAAAGCAGCTCGCTCACATGGGATGTTGCTTCCTCAACACTTTTCAGTGTTCCCTCAGTGGGAGGCCACTTGTCAATCAAAATTAAATTCCAAGCCACATTCTCCCAGTGACTCAGAACTAACCGCTAGAGACTCAAGTAAGCTCAAACAAGATATATTATTTACAGCTTAAATGGAAGTGTCTTTTTATGCCAAATAACCTTCCCTAATGTTTATACGGCCCATATCTCCATTCTCAGTTGTTTATTTAGAGATATTGGAAGTGCCATAGGCAATTATGTTTAAATATCATATACCAATATTAGATAAATAGAAAAGAATTTTGTCCGTAGGTATTTTTTCCACGTTTTAAGTATTTCTTAAATGCTTTTAGGGATTTTTGCTCAACCAGGATCCAAGAAAAAGACGAAATCCCTTCCAATTTGAAGTTCTGCATTCTATATATGAAAGAAGAAAGGACTAACCGACTTTTGGGCAATGTAATTGATATCCTGTCCTGAAAATAACTACTTACTGTCCTAGAATAGGCTCCAGCTGATGAAGTTTTGTCCCTTGATTGCATAATATTTTTGTAAAGAACCCATTGCTAGGTTTTTATTTGTGAGAGTCTCTGATGTAGCAATGGGGTACTGATGGGACAATTTCTAAATGTGGTACTGAAATGCTGCTGGGCATATATTGCAAAATATCTTTTATTAACAGTAATTTAATCCGGTTTTATGTCTCCTTGTTTTTGTTCTTTAATTTCCTAACAGTAAAGTTCAATAGAAAACCTTCAAAAATATAACTTTGATACTGAAGAGTATTTACTAATTTAGAATGGATTTTTTATGATGATAGATATTTACACTGAAACATAATTCTATCCATCACAAACCTGAATAAAAAAAACATTCCAGGGGGTCTTCTATGGTCTAACAAAGAGTCAGGGTGTACATTTTGAATTTTGGAGAGTAAGCATACATGTGAAAATTCACGAGCAATTAATTGACTGAAATACATCTGAGTTTTGTCAAATAAATGGATATGACTGGTCACCAGCACCTACAAATAGATAAGGGGTTATTTCACAAGCTGCCAACAAATAACTTTATGATACCCCTGAAGTCCCTATATGGAGAATACCCTACTTGAACTGCAGTCCCTTTTCTAACAAACCACTTACCAGATTAAGAAATATTATCATTAATTTCTCCCACATACTGTTTGTGACTCCTCATATCTCATATGTACTAACAGAGAGGAAGGGAGGGAGCAATGGAGGGGAAAAAAGGAAGAGGGAGGCAAGGGGAGGGAGAAAGGGACAGAAGCAGGGAGGTAGAAGGAGAGAATGAATTTCTTATTCAATTATATACTGGTATGATTTCTTGTTTTTGCATACGCAGTAACTTTGGTTTTAAAGCACAAAATTAAGGTCTTTGACAGAAGACATCTGATGCAAATGACTTACCACATGCTTTATAAGGCGTATGGTGAATTCATCATCAGAGCAAAATACAATTTAAAAGCCTAGTTGAAGCCTGAATAACATTTAATGATCTTAGCTATCATTTATCCAGAGAGGTGGCTTCTCCAGCAACAGCATTTCAGAAAAGAATACAGCAAGATTTCCATCCTTCTCCCTTCCTCCTTCAAGTCCTGAAGGGAAGGAGAAATGCCAAGGATCGGACTAACCATAGGAGAGACAAGGCATATAAAAGTCTAGGAAAGATACATAAATCTAACTGAAGAAGTTCTCTGTACATCACTTATCTGCAAAGACACAGTAATTTGGACTAAAAAAGCCTGATAGTTTAGTACCAAACACTAAAAAATATACATATATTATGTATATATGCATACACATGCATTCTTTAACTGATTATAAAGGTAAGACAGCTATACCCTTGAAATAGCTTGCAGGGCCCCCAGTAATGTTCACTCCTTTCTATGTTTTTGAAACAAACAGAGCAAAGATACACAGTTGTATTCTCCATGTCTATGTACTGTCAGCAAATACAAGCATTTGGTGCCCAATACCGCCTATTTGCAGTCCTCATGTTTTTAGTGTCATACAAAGGTAAAACAGGAAAGGACATTATAAAGTGTTTCTCTCTGCTGCCATTGAACTGAATGAAAGTTTTCTATTACTGAAACCAGAGAAAACAAAGCTGGATGAATAATGCAGTCAGCTAATAAACTTTTGGAGATTAGGTTAAAATCTTGATGAGCTATTTGTGTATTGAAGTTAGTTAACATTGAGCAATGCATATTAAGGGTTATATATTTCACATTTGATTTCAAAGGAAGTTGGGGAATAAATTCAAAATTTGAAATTGCAAAAGGCCAGATACACTATCAATCACCTTTCATAGAATCATAGACTCATAGAATTGCTGAGGTTGGAAGGGAGCTTTAAGATCATCACGGCCAACCAATAACCTACCCTGACAAAACCACTTCTAAACTATGTCCCCAAGTACCACATCCACCCTTTTTTTAAACACCTCCAGGGACAGCGAATCCGCTCCCTCCCTGGGCAGCCTATTCCAATATTTAATAACTCTTTCAGTGAAAAAAATTTTCCTAATAGCTAATCTAAATACCATTCAGAAATGGTATAACCTGTGACACTGAGGAATTATTTTCTTCACTGAAGGAAAAAATAAAAAAAATAAAAATCCATTTTTCTCTGATCTTTGATAAACTTAGGAAACCTCCATTAATTCAACTTGAGGAATTTAACCCTAAAGGGAAAAAATAAAGGCAGCAAGATAAACAATAAAAGACATACATATCCTGCAGTCTGATCACACCAGGAGAATGAATATCAGAAGGAAAGGAATGTTCTGTATCTTTCAGTTTACATAAACTGGTTAACACATTCTTCAGTTGCAAATCTATTTGGCACTTTTCTAATTGACCTTAGAATGCCTTGAGCCATCTCTGTTTTACCAGTTTCATGAAACTTTATCGGAATGTTTTTCTCTAGAGAACAACTGTCATGGTGCCTTCTACCAAGATTTACTTGGACAGGCAAGACAAAACAAACTAATGAGTTACTAGAACTGTGTACCACAGACTAGATCCCTTCCCCTCTTACCTTGATCCACAAGTCCAAATAAATAAGCCAGAGACTATGAGACAGTAAGATCAAATATGGGAATTCCCATCCAGATTTTGTTTATTTTTGTTTCCTCACAAAAGCAAAAATAAACCTCTTTCATAAACATATTATCTCCTCCAGATTTAAAGTTATTAAGTTAATAAGTTTGTGGGTTTTCAGAACTATTTGAAAATAATTTAAGTGACATGACATCTGGTATTTTGATGAAAGATATTTCTCTCCAGAAAACCCATTTTTGGGGGGTTTACTGAAGCTAATGTTAAACTACAAATGAAAATACGATCAGAGAATTGTTTTTCCCAAATTCTCATATTATAGAACAATAAGCAAGCAATGACTTTTATTTTAGCACAAAAGCCCCCAGATGTCATTGGATAAATCTCTCTCCCAGTGTATTAACACCAATGAGTAGGCTCCACAGGTTTGTTAGTGGCCACACTTCCAGACTTACAGACCTCCATCCCCCCCTTCTTTTCCTCATTCTTCTTCCACTTGTCCCATGTACCTTATTCCCATTACTGCTTCACTGTTGGTAACCAGTGCAAATAAAAGGATTGAAAACGTACCCCCACTAAAGGACTTGTCTCTTTGTGCATTGGATATCTGAAGAAAGTTTAAATTCCAAAACATTTAATGAAACTAATTCATTGTTGGAAAACTGTCAATAAATAAATTCCAGTAGAATACAAAGTGTATCAGGGGCTTGGATTTCCAGCTAAGACCAGTTTCTGAGATCCTCCACAGTCTTTCAAATCTGCTATGCTATGTTCTGATTAATTTTTTTTTAAACTGAGATGCAGAGAACAACGGATTTTCCAAACCTATTAACAGCTTAATAGGTAATTAATTTACTGCAATTCCAAAAAGCGCTCATTGCACTTATGCACCATTTGTTGCATTGTCTTGTAATCCATAGAAAAACCTTGCAGCTTGAAGAAAGATAGAACAGAAGATGACCATAAAACTATTAATGAAAGTTTGCTGCAGAGGAATTTATCTTGAAGGCTTTATTCAGTGTTTGCTCATTACCATTTTGCTACATTGATGCACATCTTAAAATTAATATCTCTCTCTTGCATATACACTTGATAAAGCAAATACTTAGTTAAATATTTTCTTAGAGTGGAACTTTGAATGAGTAACTATATGTTTTGAAAGTTATTTGAAACAGGAGGTCACTGAACATGGAAATATTACAGCAAATTAGCTAGTGATGCTGGTTACTTGCCATTAAATACTACAGTAAAAAGAACAGGAAGAGGGCTGGATACTGTACAATTAGGCTTCCCAGAATATCGTTTCTGAAGAATGCTAAAAGAGGCTTTTCAATAAATTTGAGGAATGGCAAGAGCAGACAGCCTTCATACTTGCAGCTCAGAATCTCCAACTTTCACAACTGAAATAAGTTGGTTAGATTGTTTCAATGCAGATCATTCTTAACAAAATATTATTTTTAACAGTGAATTATTTCTCCTCCTTTACATTTGTTTTAATTTTCTCTTCCTAAAGAAAATACCTGAAGGGAGAAAGATATCTGTAGAGCTTATTTCTGGGAACACACTTTATTATTACTTGGATCTGGTATTTTCTTCACAGAAGAAAAAAAAAAAATGCTTCAGTGAATCAGTACCTTTAGCTCTCAACTGTAGTATTATGACTAACAATTTCTCACTTATGACAAAAACAAAATCCCCTCATGTACACTGCCATACCATCTTGAGCTCTTCCTCCTTGTCTCCTAGGCACAGACTTTCAATTCTGGTAAACATCTGTCTCTCACTCATTATATTTTCCAACATACTTATGCTTTCATCCATGCTGCCTTTCATGCTAAGCAGGTGCTTCCAATGGAATTAGCCAGAGATATTTCATTATCTTGACATTTTTAGGTTGTTCATGTTCCCGTGTTTTGTTTTCTGTATCTGAGTAGAACTTGGAGAATCAAGGTTATGTTTCTCACAGGAAACAGTGAGCTAAGAGACCTTTAGACTTCCATTAGATCTCAATTCTCATCCTCTTCTGGAGTAGGAATAGGAACAGTGCCAATGACACAGAAGAAGAGCAAAATAGAGCACCTGAAGCCTCCCTCTATGCCTGTGTGGCTATGTCAAGCCAATACAGTCAATGCATCTCTGCGAGTAGGCTCTTGGTTTTCAAAGCTGAAGATGAGATGTTCTATGGGCTTTGTTCACAATCTGAGTTCCAAGCAGGGAAGTCCTCATGACTTTTGAGGCCAGTGCTTTCCATCACATAGCTGTAAATATAGAAAAATATGAGAAAGCTATGCATGAATAATGCATATGTGTAGTATCACAGACTAAAGTCAGATCATGCAGTCCTCTTAAACTTTGTTGTTGGTAGAGGCAGAAAGGGAAACAAGTATAGTTTAGTTTTAGCAAACCTTAAACATTCACTTTGATTTAGAGAAAATGGCATATGAATGTCAGAATGTTTTATTTAAATTTTCATAGTATATGAAAATATGACATTTAATATAGTCCCTGTTGTATTTTTAAACTAAAATATTTTGAAAAGAAGCAATCACAATATGTAAATCATGGTCTTTTACATTTTTAAAATCCTTTCTTCAATGAGGATCTTCTACAGGGATAGTGAAAAGAATGGCAGCTAATGTCCAGACAGAGTACACAAGACAAAAATTCACCCATACAAACATTGATGAATTCTTACCATTTACACCCAGCAGTTATTTTGGAGGATGTTTTCAAATATCTGTTTTAATGACACATTTCGTGACTGGAATTTCCACTGCTCTGATCACAATTTAGAAAATTAGTGTTAAATTCTACAGAACAAATAATGTGCTTGCAAGAAAATGGAAGTAATGAATTTCTTTTGCAGAAATTATTGGAACTTTCCCTTTTTTGTCATCTGAAAGAAGGAATGCATTGGTCCTAAGTGAATCACAAATTTAAGTTCATGTTTAAATACATTCTAATATGAAACAGCAACAACAAAAACCAGATTTGATTTTTAGAACATTTAATCCCACGTGTCTAAGAAGAATGTTTTCCTAAATTGAAATCTTTAAAGGAGACTTTAAAGATTTTTCAACTCTTTGGGGGAGTTTCTCCATTTGTAGAAATATTACATGAAGCTAATAGATCAACAGTGTCTCTCCCATATGTACATGGCCATATTCCTGCCTATTTCCCATACTTATTCTACTGTGCTCTTACATTCAAGTAACTTTTATTCTTTTATATTTGTGAACACTGAATACTTTTCTTCCTTTTTCCTTTCTTTTTTTTTTTTTTCTTTTAATAAACTTGCTTTGGTTGCAAAGGTTTGGAATGTCCCCTTTCACATTGACTCTGCTTTTGTTTGGATTATGAACTCCTGCAATATGTAACTCAAAAGAGATCCAGTTTCCAAGAATAAAAAGAGATTGATGAATTGTAGTGATATCTTCTTTATGAAGCAAAGTGCATTCCAAACATTTTTCCCATGACAAAAATGTTCTATTTGCATAAATAGGCTATGTATACACAGTATACATATACACATATATACACAGAATAATCTTGAATAGATCTTTCAGGATGTAAATTTCTCCCATGACCTGATTTTCTTGTGTTCAAAAATTCTATTACAGCAGGAAATTTCAATGATATTAAGAGTTACAGTTAGCAACATGCATCTAAATGGGGACATTGCAGGCATCAAGGCATGTTATTTCTGATAAGAAGATATAAGTAATTATAAAATAGGAAATGGTCAATCATCAAGATTCACTGAGCTCTTTCCTGTAATTTTACAGTATACAAAATACATGGTGTTCTGCTATTGCTAAATAGTTATTTTGGAAGTAAGAGATGGGAGTCAATCTAATTTAATATTTTTTGTTTAATCTTTTTCATCAGTATTCTTCTTTATCTTTTTATGCTCAACTTCTTTTGAAACATAATGTCATCATAATTTGGAAAGAACAGGGGACAGTTGAAAGCACGCCTTCAGATTGTAAAAATGGTACCCAATCCTCGACACTTTCCATCTTCTCCATCCAGCTAGACAAGCTTTCTAAAATATTTCCTCCTGATGAAGTGGAAAATAAAGATAGATCAACACAGTAAGGGTAAGGTGTACTGTGTCTCTGACTTAAACTCTGTAACCTCTTAACATTGAATAGGTAAACTGCGTTAAATATGTAACTCTGATTTTAACAGAGATTGCTGCCTCCTTGAGACTTTGAATGAAGTAATATCTGTTTTGTGTTCAACTACAGATTGACAATTTTATGTACCAATTTATTTTATAAAAGTATGGCTATTAATCCTCGTATTTTCTTGATCTTCAAATATTTATTTAGGTATAGGTACTGAATATGAATTAGTGTTAATGAGTTCTTGTTTTTTTCATTAATACAGAATCAAAATACAGTGTGAACATAAAACTAAAACTAGATTTGCTAAGCATTCCTTGTTAGAAAGCAATAATTTAGTATAGAAAAACATCAAGGGAAAAAAATTAAAATTATATTGCAGCAATTGAAAGAATCATTTCAGCTAGTATTTGTCTTTGAAGAGTGAGAGGTTACCCAATTTTAATATACTTTTCACATAACAAACCTCACAGTTCTTTATTTTTTTAAAAATGTGTGAACTTCCAAAGTATGTGTGGATTCTTTTTCCTGTAATTTTAGTAAGAACACTATGTCTATTACTATACTCAAAATTTATGGGTCTGAACTGCTCCCACTAAAGACAGCATCATGACCGTTATCTGCTTCTCAGTAACCTAGAATTATAAAATAGTTTTCTCCTTTTTCTTTGTCATAGTGTCTACATACCAGGATGGATTTCTAAAATATACTTTATTTATGTGTTTTCACAAAAGACACTATGTGAGTATAGCTTATAAGTATCATAAAGATGCTGTTTATGGTTGCCTGGCGAAAGGTTAGGTTTTTTACACACATAGGGGACAAATACAGCTGCTATGACACACAAGAGCTACAGAATGTCTCCAGTAAAAATTTTAATCCTTATTGTTTTTAAAGAAGTAATTTTCATAATAAGTTGATTCATTTATGAGTTAAAGTGTAATTTTACATATGACCCTCAAGTCAGAAATGATAACATTTTTCCTGAAAGAAAAACATGGTCACTGTATGCTTTCCATGTAGTAATAACCATTGAATTTTATATTTTCTTCACATTTGTAATGTTTAAATATGATTAAAGACTCCTTTGATAAAAATAATATTCTCTCCACTTACTTCCTTGACTTACTACATCATTTATCTTGATGCTGCTACTATCTATTTTTCTCAGTGTGACAAAAGTCACAGGTTCCTTAAATTTAGTTGTTCCCTTGTAAAAGGTCAATGGTTAGAAACTCCATGCAGGAAGAGGCTAAACTTTTATGGGAAGTGGAAATCTTCGCTATCAGTCACACCCTAGCACGGTACTTGCAAATACTTTGGACATTGAGCTGGAAAACTCAGAGTTGAGGTTTATATATTTGGGGAGGGAAAAAAAAAAACAACCTCAAAACAAAACAAAACAAAACACAAACCAGAGCTAGTGCCAGAAACCATACACCAAGGAAAGCCAATTCTCTCCATCTTTAACTACTAGGTACAAAGCATGAAAGATTACTTCCAGATCCCACTGAAGCTCATGAGGGTGTTTGCAATCAACATCAGTAGGTAGGATCAGACCAGTATTTTCCTAGCTCTGGTTAACCACAAAATATTAGAAACTGAAATGATGGCAGACTTATTTAAGGAAAAGTGGGTCGAGGCATTTTTTAATAAGATTCTAACATTACATTATCACCTTCCCTCTTCCTTTTGATGCCCTTCTTGCCGGCTTTCTCACATCAAAACTCACGTGCGTCCAACCATAAATATTAAAAACAACTACAGCAGTAGTTCTTCAAATGGCATATTGTGATACAAATCAGTGCAGTAAACACAGATCTTCTCCAATGTGGTGTTGCTGGTGGTAATGCTGGGCATGGGACAGTGCTGCAAGGAAGAGCAGGCTGAAGCACGGTAAGAAAAAGTAATGGGCAAAACGTCCCTGTTCCTGCTCTTGAGCTTGCCACAGCCACCTCAATCCAGCCACATTTCCTGCTCTGTCCCAACTACCCCATAGTAGTTCAGGTTCCCGGTGCCTCAGTATGTCGGAATAGCCTCTCTGACTTCTGTGTGTGTGTGCATATGTGTGTACATATATATATAGATGGAAAACACTGGAAAAAATGTGCTGCAGAGAAGAGGATGAGAAATGACGCAGAGTGACATGTGGAAAAGCATATGGAGAACCAATGGCATATGGCAGGATATATTTGATTGAAAATATTACAGATCTTTGTTTGATATAACTGACTGGTAACATGGATATTTCAGGGAACTGTATCATGTCACGTTGTAGCATTTTTGCTATACTGTACCTTGAATATGGCAGACTGTTTACACATTTCAAATTTTTGTTCTCATAGTTCTGGCTAACAAGGATACAGTACAGTAGTGGGAACCTATGAAGAAGTTGAGAATAAGCAGGACATAAAATATTTTGCCACAGGAATTCTGTATATGAGTATTACTTATTTTCCTTTTCATATATGTGCAGTCAGCTCTAGTGGCTCAGTTTATATTTTGGCTTCAAATGCCAAGTTTACCTTGGCTCTGCAACCAAAGATTTTGGTTTACCAGAGTCTAATGGTAGCCTTTCCATTAAAGTTACCCATATAAAGACATTTGAATGAAAAGTTTAGAATGTTTTACATAGTTTTCTAATATTTCTTTTGGTTGCAAAATGGAGACCATTAATATTAATTTTATTTAAAAATAAACCCAGAATGCTGACTGTATATAACAGAGAAAACAAGAATGCAAAATACCTGGCGTGATCCAGGTGTTCACATGGCTTTCAGACTTAGTTGCCTTTTCTTGTATCTCTTCTGTGAACATGAATTCATAAATGTCTGGATGAGATGTCTGTAGAAGTCAGCTCACCCATAAAAGAGTGAGGTTTCCTGAAGAAGGAAATATTAGAAGGTGACCTAAAAAGCAATGTTGCAAAAAGAGCTTACTGGTGCAGAGCAAGCCCTAAGTCTGGTTCACTACTGTCTGGATCCTCACACTTGCACGTGATCTGTAACTGCACTACAAAATAAGAAATAAAAAAATTCTGTGTAAACTCTACAGACAATAGAAAGAAATCTAGAATTGAACTCACAGATTTCATACTCCTCAAAAATGTTTGTGAAAGAAATTTATAGAGAACTCTGGGCTGTTGAATTAGCAAGCTGAGGAAATCTTTCAAGAATATACAAGCATTCTAAGACAAATAACTGACAAATAATTACATTGATGGTAGCTGAACCAAACCACATTTAATTGCTTTCTTGAACAAAAACCCAATATGATGTAAGTTTTCTCGTACAATATTATTTCTTTTATCTAATACTAATGCTTACATGTAGTTGTGTCTGTTTATGTTACCAAAGTATCATATAAACATAAATCAAACCAAGGCATAAATATTTGCAGCTGTTTTACTAAAAACAAAATAACTTTTGGCAAGTTGTTCTTGTTTGTAGCTGTAAAGCACATTGAGACAGTCCTGCAAACCATCAGAGAGATAGGAACACACAGAATGAAGGAGAGGAACTAGAACCAGCTAGCTCTTTTCCTACAGAAGTTTGCAAGTCAGTGCCTGTATTGACCTAAAAGGCCAAAACTTCTCTGTGTTGCCTTTTCCTGCTGTTAACTTTGTGGCTGATACCATGTCAGTGCAAAAACAAAACCAAACCACTTTTGGTCTTTTATGAATCACCCTTTTTTGATTTAATCTTTCATCCACAGTATATTGTGACCTTGTCTTTCTCTAGTTCTCACCCAAATGCATGTCTCTCTATCCCAGTTCCTTACGTATGGTACAAGCCCTCGCTTCTGATACCAAATTGCGATAGTGAGCAGACCGTAGCTTTCCCATCAAAAACATGGACACTGTTACTGCGTGGAACAATTCATATTAAACAGTGCCAGCTGGAAGTATATTTTTCCAAATAAGTATGAATCATTTTGTGTTTCACAAGAAAAAAAATTTAAAGAGATGATAAACAGAAATACCATTCTAACCTCATTCCTCTACCATACAGCACTGCTTTCAACTCTAGCCCTCAGTGTTAGACAATAAAGAACCAATAAAGGTTAAGCAGGGAGGCTTCTTCTATCTCTCTGTCTCCCACCTGTTCTGGTGTGAGAAGCAACAAGGTAGAGAAACAATTCAAACATCACTCTCTTCATAGAGCTTATGACACTGAGAGAGGAAATGAGCACAGGGAGGAGAAAAAAAGTAAAATTGAATCCATACCAGAAAAGCAGTCAGCTATGGATATGCATTAGTTGACCATGTGAGTGAAAAGAACTAAAAAGATACATATCTTTGCAAGCACAGGAAGGCAAATAGAATATATTAGCATGGATAACTGTGAACAGGGGAGAAGTAAGTATAAAAATACTTGATAGGACTACTAGAAAGGCTGTTTCTAGGTAGATTTATGTACAGTGTCTGAAGGAAAAGTGATAGGTTTTCAGGGCAGTGTAGGGATAAAGCTGACCAATATCGCAAGTTTTATATTAAAGAAAGTGTGTGTGAAGGAACAGATGTGATTCAGAAGACAGACAAGTGGTAAAGGAAAACAAGAAGAAATGGAAGGGAAGGGAAGGGAAGGGAAGGGAAGGGAAGGGAAGGGAAGGGAAGGGAAGGGAAGGGAAGGGAAGGAAAGGAAAGGAAAGGAAAGGAAAGGAAAGGAAAGGAAAGGAAAGGAAAGGAAAGGAAAGGAAAGGAAAGGAAAGGAAAGGAAAGGAAAGGAAAGGAAAGGAAAGGAAAGGAAAGGAAAGGAAAGGAAAGGAAAGGAAAGGAAAGGAAAGGAAAGGAAAGGAAAGGAAAGGAAAGGAAAGGGAAGGGAAGGGAAGGAAAGGAAAGGAAAGGAAAGGAAAGGAAAGGAAAGGAAAGGAAAGGAAAGGAAAGGAAAGGAAAGGAAAGGAAAGGAAAGGAAAGGAAAGGAAAGGAAAGGATTTAGGCCATACAGAAGATGTAGAAATGGAATATTTCCTTGGAAAATGAACAGTTATAAGCATTTTCTTTTGAAAATGTTGTGACATAATTTTGTTTAAAACAGGTTCGTGCCATTAATACCATCTTTCACTAGAAGTTTTCAATAATGTCATCCAAAGACTAAATGTTGAAATATTGGACATTCTCCAACCAATGCTCCTTGATACGTCAGATTTAGGAGTACGGTTCATTTAGTCATTCATTCATTCTGAATAAATGATATACTGGAGAAAATAGAATTTAGTTACTAAGATAAAATAACAAAACACTTCTATAACAATGTCTCCAGAGCTACAAGGTATGGAATAAAAGTAGAGGGACAAAGTTAAAAGCACTAGGGAAACTCATGTCTCAGTTGCAGTTATTTACAGAGTGCTGTTTTTCTTTGTCAATGTTTCCCTGTAAATGGAAAGCAACCGAAGCATAAACTGGTTAGCTCATTCTAGCTGGGGCTATCCAAAACCAAGGTAGTTAAAAACTAGGTTTTTTAATCCTTTCTTCAAATACTTTCCCATCACACAGGCTATAAGAGACATGGGACAAGAAGAGTAGCACATAGAAAATAGGGAAGAAAATATGAACGTATAGCAAAAAACCTAAAACATTGTATAGATGTCCACTGCAAAACTTTCCAACAGTGTGAAGTCTTTAGTATATGTGCAGAAATCAGAAGAAATGTTTATGTTGGACTTCATCCTCCCTTTTTTCTGCTCTTCAGTTACTTCCTTCTATTACCTATTGCATTCAGTTCTTGGGTCTGTGGAAAAGACCTTTGTGAAAGCCTTGCAGTGACCAGCTAATGTAGAGGTGTTGATTCTGACGCTAGGACGGAAAAGAGACTCCTGTCTGATGTGGAGTTCAGTACCCCTTGTCCTTTCAGTGCTCGTTTGTGTTTTGTTACTTGGTGCCAGAATCTCCCAACACTCCAACCTTACTGCTTCTCTCCCATACATACCAGCTAAGCAATGATCCTGGTTCTTTTCTATATTGGTACAAGTACACTGTTTCCTCTATCATATTTATTAGCTACATAAAAGATATTTCTCACTTTGGGTTTAAAGCAGCTGTATTAGGTTTGCTCAATGGCTTTATCTTCTACAGATTGGAGTGACTTCTGTACGCTTTGAGTGCCATTTCTATATTGGTATCTTAGTTGTAAAGTATGCAAAGATTCACCAAGTCAAAGTAACATCAAAGCATAGATCATTGTAGTCATTTCTCCTTCACTTGGATTAAACAAATTCAGTAAAGTATTGCCACCTTCTCCAAGTTTAACTGAAGCAGAGGAAGAAGCTTTCCACAAAAGAAAAAAATTAAATTAATTACATATGCTTCATACTGAGTGGTATTATTTATAGATTTTTTCTGTTGTCCACTGAAATCAAAACAGAGCTTCAGAGGGGCTTTAATGGGGAGCGTTTTGCCTAACTTGTCTCTAACTGAAAAAAACAGCTTCTCAGAGCAGAAGTCAATATGTTGCTTTATTTATTTATTATGTATGTTATTTATTTTACTTTAATTTTACATTAACAGATACTGGAAGATCTGTACTCTTCCTATTATTATTTCTATTAAAATCCAATGACTTTGCATATTTCCCAGTCTCTCACCTTGTCAAAAACTGGGTTTGGCCGGGAAAATCTATGGAAACCTGTCAGAGTCCAATAGTCTCTGAGCAGGTTCTCTTAGCTATTCCATGATGGCTTAATGTTTAACACCAAATTTATTTATCTGTAGATATTCAATGTTAGACAACATTTTTGATTTAGCAGAATGATACAGTAATATACTGAAGTCACATTACAAGTACACTAGCAGAATATAGCAGTTGCTGTATATTACAGCTGAATCATAATGCATCTGTGATTCTCATTACCAGTCTCTACATGCTCACCATCATGATGTTACACATCCCGTATAGCCAAGAAAGAATGCATGGACTGAAGCCAGCTAAAGCCCATTGCTATCTACAAAGTTCTTTTTGTTGTTCAGTTCTTGTACTCTATGTTGTGCTAAGCCACACATATACTTCTCCCACGCTGGTCTGACTGGCTCAAGAAGACATTCACCCTCTTGTGATTAAGTCAGGGGAAAAAAAACATTTACACAATCAGTTGATCCACTTAGCTGATAAAGCCACTTGTGTAAAACGAAGACCAGCCTCTGGTCCCCCTTGCATTTATATAAGGTCAGCTTTCCTCACAACTGTGGTCAGTTACTCCCTGTATTCCTACGGAAGTGTCACCAGCACAATGCCCTTGCCCATCTCCTCTGAGCCTTCTTCCATTGTAGGGGTTTACTGATCAGTCACAATCCTATTTTTGAAAATCCTGTTTCATTTTTTACATTGAGAAAAATCTTTTTGTCTTTTTATATCAAAACACTGATTTTCAGTTTGAACGTAACTTACATATTAAAAAACTTAGAGATAAAAATCAGTAAAATGTTATTTTGTTCAGATTAAATTAAGCATTTCAGCTGACATAAAAGAATTTCTGCCTATCGTGGTTACTAGACAAAAAAAAATAATCTATTGTGTGCAAGCTTTGTTCTGGCCTAGGAAACTTACTGGCATTTATATAATGCTGTATTCTAATTGCCTACAACATTTTTTATTAAATTGTCCTAAAACAAATCTCTACACAAAGCAAGGAATTGGTGTTTGCTTCCCTAATATTTAACTTACATATTGGAATCTACTAAAGTCTAAACAGTGCTGGAAGTGAGAATCAGCAAAGCACCAACAGTCTTATTTCTGTTAATTAAAACAATCTGAAACCAATGTTTCAACAGTAAAGTAAGTTTTAAAAATTCCTTTTAAGGATATCTTGCATTTCTTCAGTGTCCAGGTATACATTTTTGAACACAAGCCCATATTCAGTGCCCTGAAATTTGCATGTTTCAAATGGAAACTTTAATAGGAACAGGCCAACATTTTACTATACAATTTGAGTATATTTTTCACTCCAGCTGTTTTTAATAATTTATTTTTTTTTATCACTATGATCTAGAGGGCCAGAATTGGTAAACTGAAACAGCATTAACACCTGTTTGACAATCAAAATAAGTACTCTCCATATTTTAGTACCATCCTGACATTTTAAAATCACTCTAATAGTTAGAATGGATAAAAAGAACAAACAAAGTAATCAGCTTGAGGTGAAGCAACCATGAGATGCGTAAGTCTGGCTCTCTAGGAAAGGAGGAAGGTAAGCAGCTGAGTTAGGACTCTGCTTCAGGGCAATTGGCTGTGGCTTTCGCATGAGACAGTGAGGCAGTCTCCTCTAGGAAGGAACCATGGAAGGGAAGGATGCCCAGGAGAGCAGAATGATTTTTAAAGGATATTTGTTGATAACTTCAGGAACTTATCATTTCACTGTGGAGGAAAACAGGGAATTTTGGCAGAAAGCCTTCTTGGCTAAACGGGAAGCTTTCTAGTGACCTAAACCACAAAAAGTGGGCATACAGGAGTTGAAAACTAGTATTAGCAACAAAAGGAATGGCAATAAAAGTCTGTTAAGTTCAGCCTCTTCATCGACCATGATGGATAGAGAAGTGAAGTCTGCTGTCTCAACCCTATGTGTGCCAGCACGGTTTAGGATGGAGAGGAGCAGCCAATAGTGAGGGAGCAGAATGTTAGGGATTACTTGGAGAAGTTGTATGTGTACACAAATGCATGGAAGTGGATGAGATGCATCTGTAAGTGAAAAAAAATAGCTGGCAAATGCTATTGCACATCCCCTGTATAACACCTGTGAAAAATCACAGCCAATTTGAAAAGTTTCTGAAAACTGGAGAAAAAGACTAATGTTAAAGTCAACTTTGAAAAAGGCAAGAAGGAAAACCTAGGAAACTAAAAGCTGGTTTTCCTCATCTCAGACCTTGGAAAGGTCATGGAGCACATCATCCTGGAATTTATTTCTAAGCATACAAATACAAGAAAGTAATTGGGAATAATCAAAATGGAGATACAACAGGCAAATCAGGCTTGATGAACCTCACTTCTTTCTAAAATAAGCTGACTGGTTATGGCACTTTCATTGGAAGCTGAGGAAATATCACCTGATAGGTGATTTAAAAATTGGCCTACCTGCTGAAATTTGAAGAATAATGATCTGTTCCTTGATACTCAGCTGGCAATCTCTGAAATACCACAGGTTTTAATACAGGGCCCCCCACTATTCATCAACAATGTGAACGATGACGCAGGATACACCATCAGTAAAGTAGTGGTTGATAATCAGGGGGTGTGGCTGACACAATGAACACGGCTCCAATCCAGAGGTACTCAGAAAAAGTTGAGGACTCGGCTAACAGATACCTTCAGTAAGGAGAAACGCAAAGTTCTGCACTGAGAGCAAAATAACCCTGTGTGTCAGTACAGGCAGGGAAACAGCTGATTAATAATGACCTTGCTAAAAAGGGCTTGGGATTAAACTGAATGCCAGGCTGAACTCATTGTGAACAACGCAAACAGTGGTCAGAGCTATATCAGGAGTATTGTGGACAGCAGACTGAGAAAAATTATTATCACCTTCTACTTGGGGTTGACAAAGCCACAGATGGAATACTGTGTTCGGCTTTGTGTGTGTCGTGTGTGTCGTCCCCCCCCCCCCCCCCCCAGTTCAAGAAGGATGTGTAGAAACTACAAATAGTCCAGCAGAGCAAACTGAGCAGAGTCTGAGGTGTATGACCTACATGGGGAAGGCACGCTAAGTTAGTCTTGCTTTGTTTGCTGAAGAGGAGAATAAGATCAATACAGTTGTACCCATCAAGGCTGTGAATCTTCATCCTGGAAAGATTTCAAGACTTGACTAGACAAAGAACAGCCTCCAGCCACAGCTGAGATGGCATTTACCATGCTCCTCTCTCTACAAGAGAAGAGACCTGAGGATTTCCATTAGCTTGCAATGTAGGGATGATTCAATACCACACATTACAATAGCTGTTATTTGTATCAGCTGTCCAGCTGAAGAGGTTGCACCTGCAGAAACTGAGATGAGCTTAACTCAGTGCTCCTCAGGGTATTCATACATCTTCTGACCAGAACACATTTGTGATTATTTGCCAAATATAAAACTATTTTTTAATAAATATTTAAAATAAATACTTGAAGTGTATGGGAAACAGTAATTTAGGTTTTCCTCACACTTTGCTTGCCTGAACACTTTCATCTGTCCTCTCCAATACCATTTGTTTTAAGTAAGAAGAACCTTGGCTATATTAGATATTCAAGATTTAGTTTGATCTTTTTTAGTATTAAACATTTTTGTGTTATCAAATAATGTGTAAAGGTATTTTTGTGGGGGTCTATTAAACCTCCTTTAAAATTCAGTTATCAGATCAAGGAGCTTACAGTATTAGAAGTAAAAGCTCAGCCAAAAGATAATGACAGTTGCCTGTGGATCACTAATATTAGTATGCTAACACAAACTCTCTAATTGTCTCTGCTTTCAAAAAAAAAAAAAAAAGGTGAGTTACATATTATTTCCTGCTATGTTCAAAGTCATCTTTTGGCATAATTTGATAAAGATCACTTAACTATATTGAGAAAATGCCAATTCGTAATTTCTTTTCAGTATTTACAATCCTGGAAATTTACAAAGAAACATACAGACAATACATTCGCTTATATATGTCCTTTGGCTGGGATGGTGTTAACTTTCTTCAAAGCAGCCTGTATGGTGCTGTGTTTTGGATTTGTGACTAAGGCAGTGTGGGTAGCACACTAGTGTTCTAGGTGTTTGCTGAACAGTGCTTGCATGGCATCAAGGTTTTCTTTGTTCCTCACTGCCTGCACCCTCAGCAAGTAGTCTGGGAGTGAGCAAGAAGCTGGCAGGGGACACAGCTGGGACAGCCGACATGAATTGACCAAACTGTATGATGTTGCGCTCAGAAATAAAACTGGATAAATAAAAATAAAAACTGGAGTTTTGGCCTTTCCATAGTAGCCATTGCTGGAGACTGAATGAACATCAGTTTGCTTATGATAGGTGATGAATGATTGCCTTGCATCACTTGTTTTCTTTTTTTCTTCTTTCTCTTTCCTTCAGTTATTAAATTGCCTTTATCTCAACCAATAATATTTCTTGCTTCTTCTCTTTTTATTCGCTCCCGTGTCCTGTTGGGGGGTGGGGGAATGACTAGGTGGGTGGGGTGGGTGCTTAGTTGCTGGTCAGGGTCAGTCCACCACAATGTGAAACACATGTAAGTATTGTAGCCAATGGAAGAGTTCTGGGCAAAAGTCTTAGCTCATGTACTAGAAACAATATAACTGTGGTGTTGAGATAGATTCAGTGCATGTACAGTGTTGATTGTGTCTCTAAAGCTTGCATCCATGCAATATTACCTATGCTTTTCAGTTAGATAAAAACTTTCTTAATTCCTATCCAAAAGGGAAGAATTGAAGTAAGATTTCTTTACATGACCCTAGTCAAGTGAATAAGCTTTTTAATATCTGATTATTATTGAAAGAAAGGCACAGAAATGTGTAAAGAATGCACTGTACAAATCTTACTGTTGGCATATTGGTCATTAAGGAGCAAGTATGGATTTTCCAAAATGGTCCTGAAGACTGGAAACGTCCTTATTTGTTCTTTTACTACTTTCTAGGATTGCAGGTAATACATCTAACTTCTTCATAACCAAAGTAATATGACAACACTCACTATAATATTGGAAATAGATATTTTCTGTCTCTGAAACATACAAAATTCCAATCTTTTAAAATATTTTGTAAATTATCTTTCATTAATAACTTTTGGTCATCATTCTCCTTTAGATTCAGAAGCTTACAGTGAAGGTTTGTTTGCTCACAGACATAGTGACTATGATATCATCCACTGTACACAAAATGATTGATGCAAAGAATTTATGAAATCTAACATGGAGAAATCATATTATTTAGGGTTAAAAATAACCTGTTAAAACACTCTTTATAAAGGAAGTTCCATTTTAGTAGAATACCATGCTTGTTATCTGCTTTTGGTGTGAACTTAGAGCTGTCTCTCCTTTGGACAAGAATCCAAAGTGGATACCTCCTCAGGGACCTTCTCACCTGAGGGATTCTGTGCTCAAATGTCAAGGTCTTTTTTTTCCTGTATAAATAGATACAGGGATGGATAATTCAAGGAAAAAAAAATCAAAAGAGGGAAAAAAACTGGGTAGCTTCCCCAACAGTTCAGTATAAATTGCCCGTTACCTGCTTCCTCTCTGCTCTTCCATATTTGCTTGGTTTTGTTTCTTTCTGGTTCTGAAACAAAGAAAATTCTTAGCTAGAGATCAAGTTCTTCAGGCTGACATCAGTGCTGAAATTATATATTCCATGATAACAATACCAAAAGACCATATCCAAACAGTGTTGCCAATTTTTCTCACTTTAATTCTTAAAATAATTATGCACCTAGAGCCAAGGCTAGAACCCCACATGTGAAGGTCCATCCTAAATCCTGTCCTGAAAAAGACTTTGATTTCAGCAATTCTCCTCTTCTACATCAAAAAGAAAAGGAGACCTTCAGTTTCCTTAGCTACTTCCTCTCTCTGCCTTACAATGCTAAACTATCCAACAATGAATGACAGAAGTGAGTAAATTACCAGTAAAATTGCAAGAAGGATGTACTGAGGTTATGCAGTAAACAAGAAATGATCAGAAATGTGGGGGATAAGGAGAAGATACTGGAAGACCAAACTAATTGTTGGGTAATGGGAGAGGAGAGAATACAGGGCCAAATTACTAAACCCAGCACAAAGCAGATCTGGATGAGGGAAATTTGCATCAGAGGACAATCATCCCATTTGTTCTTCTAAACGAGGGATGGTGACCAACAATGACCATCACACATGCTAATAGCGGACTGACATAATTTAAGAAATACAACTGACTCAATACTGTCAATATTGTAGCTCAGGAACATGGGACACTGTGGGAATTCTGTAGATGGGAAAGTGCCATAGCAAATCCAAAAGCCTTTAAAAAAGCCCTGAAAAAAATCACACCAGTGTCTGTGTGCAAAATAAAAAGCCTGAACTAAAGTATTGAAAGCAACATTAATCTTCCAATTAACTTCAGTAGGCTTTCCATGGATCTTATTTGTGATCATTAAGAGTGAAAAACAGGAGTCTCATGATTCATCCCTAATTACCCCAAATATTCATTTAATGAAACCGTGACTCAATTGAAGTTGATGAAGCTCTGCCATTGACTTACAAGAAGCCAGGATCCCTGCCAGGATGACACAAAGTGGAACTAATTGAGGAAGATTCTGCTCTTACCTCAAACACAGGTAGCAAATATGACTTTTAATTACCGTACAGGCTGAAATAATGACTCGAGAAAAATCAAATGTATTCTCTTAAATATCTAGCTATCCCCCTTTTTTTTTTAATTTTAGAATAATAATCCTATATTTAAGTTTTGATAAATGGAGCTTGACTATCACACTATGCTGTTGTTTGTTGTAAGAGAAATATAAGGCATTTCTTGTACAGCTACTTAGTCACTAAAAGTCTTATTTTTTCCAATTAAAAACATTGACTTGAAAAGCTATTCATATGAGAAGCCTGTTTTCCTCTTTCTTAATCATCCAGAAAAACAATTAGTTGTCTATGTTTGAACACTACCAAAACCCTTTGAATGCCTTTTGAAAACACTGAATCTTCTTACGGTCACACCAATGAGTTGTATGGTTAAATTAGAAAATAAGACTTCACATTTATATCGGAGGTATGTGTGTGGAAATAATATCTCTGCCAGATCAGCTAAAGCATAATATGAAAGAAATCTGCTTCAAATATTTCAGGTAAAATTATCTTTAATTTTGCAAGTATCCCCATGAAAAAAACTGTTTGCATTGCTCAAAACATTTCTGATGAAAATGAGGTAAGCCACAGTGTGCAAAAAATATGATATTGCCTCACATCTGGTAAAGGGAAAGTTGCAAAGTTGTTGTAAACTTAATGAACCAACATCTCAGGTTCTTGCCCAGCTTTTTTATGGTTCCAAAAATTGTACTAAGCAGTCAGAAAACCATCCTGCATACTTAACAAGGATACAAAGCAGGCATGACATGCTTTTTTGTGATTACTCCCAGCATAACTCTCACAATGTCAGAGCAAAGCACCCAGATAAAAAGTCAACATATTGATGAAAACATGGTATCACAACTGACAGCCATCCCAGCTTTGATGAGACACGGCAACCCAAAGACAGGTGAAAAACACCAAAATTTTGGCCAATGGCAACGTCAGGTTAACATGTATTTGTTTAATTCCAAGTTTTTTATACTACTAAGCTTGCAGAAGAGTACTTGCAAAAAGGTACACATAGCTGAGCTCCCCAAGTATGTTGTTTCTGTAACAATGGAAATAGTGACAGCATTGTGAAAAATTTTCATAAGAGGAGTTCTAAAAATTAAAATAAGTACTGCTTTGCTCATGACACGGTATTTGTTCATTAAGCCACCGAAAATACATTGTAGACACTCATCACCAATTGTATATACTTAAATGTGGATCAGATTGTATTCAACAGCATCACTTGGAGGTCTATGATATTTATGTGCTGTCATAAACAGACTGTTCTGGAGATACATGCAGAAAAATGGCAGGGTAGTGTAGAGTCCTTTGGCAGGCAGCTTTGACCATAAAACCAGTTGAAAGCCAATTAAGAGACTTTAGGAATGCCAACTTTATTCAGCTCTTGAGGCCACCAGAATGTTATGCCAAACCTGCTAGCAACTCATGAGAAGTAAGGACAGTGCAATGGTATTTTCTGCTCACAGCCTAAAAACCACTACCAGAAGGAAAGATCAATCATTTTGGAAATCAGCATCTTTTTGCCAGTTACTATGGAAACACCAGAAGATACATAGCTGAGAAATAATATAGCTATATCTTTCATGCTGGTTGCACATTCCAAAACAATTAGCGGCTGCACGAATGGGAATATAAACACAGGATAAAGCTGCAAAAGCTGTGTGCCATCTATCCCACAGACAAAACTCAAGGTATAGGAGCTCAGTTTGAGTATTGTGATCCTGTGGCTGATTACAAGCTTGGGGGAGCCAAACAGCAGCTTTGGCCTTTGATGTTCAAAACACACCTCTACCCCATATCTACTTCTTGCCAGGGTTGACAACTGCAAAATTCCAGCACAACCTCTCTCAAAAAATACAAATAGTCTGTTTGGCCTGCCAAACGCCACAAGCAGAAAAACAAGTCAGAATAACACTGATAATTTCTAATTGTTATCGCATGCATGTTTCAAAGGTAATGTTGAAAATCAGCTATATCCAGACTCTTAAATAAGAGCATTTTTCTGGGGCACAACGGAATCAGGACAGCTCCTGTTTAGCCAATGAAAACATATTGAGGGTACAACTCACAACTGGACACCAGTGTATTTATAAAAGGCAGCTAGTATAAGGACTGAGCCTGTGAGGGCTAATCCCACCCCACTGAACAAAAAGGCACCTCCTGGTGTATTCAGGTCACTGAGAGAACAGCTGTAATATTATCAGAAGATGTTTAAAGAAAAAAATGGCTGGATAAAAAAAAATCCAACTACTTTCCCTTAGGAAGTAAGTGTTACCTTTACTTCCCCCTCACATCCCCTGATCAGCTAAAAAAAATCTAAATTTGTTCCTCATAAATGTTTTCTTAAATTAAAAAGACAAGTTTAAAAATCATTCCTGTGAAGTCCCCCAAGGCTCAGACTGTTGAGAGTGGAATTTTGGGTGGGACAAATACCGGTTGGACATTTGAGGTAAATAATTTTATATATTTTTCAGTTCCTCTAAAATGAAAAAAAAACCCACAAATCCTCTCACTTCATCTAGCCACATATTTAAGTGGGGGGAAATGTTTTCGTGTCAGTTAGAAACTCCACATTAAACAGACCTCTCGTATCAATGGTGATCTACAGGTATTATGAAGATTTAATGTCAGTGATGAAAACCATTGCTTTTAATCCCAGCTGAGTTTAAATCAATGTGAAAATGCTGTCTGCAAGCCAACATCAGGGACACATTAGATTTTGGAGAATATCACATATCTTCATATAACGTAAAAATCTTGGAGGCAGGTATTTATGAAATAAACTATGTATGAACATAGGTATTGGCTTGAGTGTTTCCTTATTAAGTCACTTTTGCCAAATAATTCGGTTTTGCATTAAGATTGTAATAACTTGTCTACTAATTAATACTAAAATTTAGCAATAAATTATTTAAGTCTATGCATATCTTCTCAAAAACCTGAAGCAACATTATGGATTTATCCTCCTCTCTTCTTTATACCTCAATTTGTTTTCTCATATTGGCTTCTGAAATTGTCTTATTTCACCAGTTACACTTTTTCAGATCACAGCATATATAGCTACTGGAATGTAAATGTTCTCTCTTCAAATTGCATGTTGAGAGGAAGCCCTTGTATTTAACAGAACATACTGTTTTACATTATCTTGTTTGTAAAATCTCTACACAATATTCACTCAAATAAAGCAAACACTATGTTATATAAACTACTTTTATAGACAGAGCTTTTGTTGTTACACCCTGCTGGAGTTAACTGTGAAAAAATTTCCTGGAAGACAGTGCCCGTTGTTTGGGATACACTTTCAGAGAATAAATACTCAGGGGACACACACAACTCATTACCTCATGCCATACTCAGCTGAATACGGAATGAACATTTTGAAATAAATGAGTAACCTACCAGTTATGGCATATTAACCTGCACTTTGTCATGTGTCTAGGCAGAAGAATATTTCAGATAATACAATCAATGCCAAAGAAAAATTCCTTGTGAGGTGAAGCAACAGTTTATTCAGACCATGAAAAGGTCAGACAATTTTTCTGGCCTAGAAAAGTTCTTGTATTGTGAATTTCAGTGTAATCTATACATTCCATCACATCGCTGATGGCAAGTATTTTGGGTCTACACATAGCAGAGGCAAAGAAGAAGATAACAAGCTCTTCATATCTGCAAATTCCTAAACCATGGCCTTGTTCCAATTCTTTGTTATCATGAAAGAATTCTGACTTGCCTACTGCTGTGGTGGCAAAGGTCATTTTTGTAGATCTAGCTGTTTTCCTTTGCACAGAGACCTGCTCGGCTGGGATATCCTGCAGAGTGACGTGTGTTAATTGATAAATATACTTCCTTTCAAATTTGTCAGTCACTGATACATAAGACTTATGTCTCCTCAGAGTAAAAAAAAAAAAAGTAACTAAGCAAAAATGAATTTACTCAGGTTATATTTAGGTAAAATCAAAGTGTCTGAAGACTTGAACAGGCCTAAGTACATTTTTTAAAAGGACTGTGCTACTTAGAAGCTTAAGTTGTATATATTCACAATAAGGTTTAGGATCGTAAATAAAACTTTTAAATGGCCTTTAGGCCCTTTTAAATGTTTCCTTCTTTGTCTCATTTAATAATTTATTAACTGATGAAAATCACTAATGTAACTCCATCTTTCCATCATTGTTCAACTTTAACAAATGTAAAGAATCTTCTTTATGACCCTAATGACTTCAGGACGGACCTGGTTTCACCGTTTAATGAAGTTAGTTTCTGTCTTAAAAAAAAGTTTCTTCCTTAAAAAAGTTCATTTATTTCTGCTAGAAAAGAAACATATGAAGCAAAATTATCATAGGCACCAGAGTGTTTCATCTGCTTCATGGCAGGGAGGGGAAAAATTACATACCCTCTTGGAAAGAGATCCCATAGTACATTTCTGCCTCACTGTACTATAAATTAGAAATCGGCACGTAAAATTAAATAAAAAATATGAATGTGATTTTATTTCTATTTACACTAAGTATGGGAGTCATAAGAAACAGGATAGAAAGCATTTTTGTCTAGAATGATGCTAGAAATCTAGTGTCTTTAATGCAAAAATAATTCTGTATTAATTATACTATTCAGGAACCGAACTGAATTCATTGAACTGGACTGAACTCATTGTCTGTCACTAATATGTAACTGATTAAGCACAGCAGCATATTCACTACAGCAGCAATTTCTCTATAGCAAGTGCAATTTAGAATGAAATTTTTTTTAAATTTTTTTAGTACAAGGTTCAGCTGAAGCATCCAGAATTGTAGGAGAGTAGACCGAGAACAAAGAGCAGACTGAAGTGAATGCCTGATAATCCCAATAGCCTACCAACAAATATATTCTTGTCACAATCTCAGGTACATTCTTGTTAAAAGTGCTAAACCCAAACATACCGTTATTTGGTTCAAACTAGGGTTCACAATATTGTGCTGTTTATGAGCTAGACATGAGAAATGTGATGACAATACCAAGTTTTAGATCACTGAAATGAAAAGTACTGTAAGTGACACTTCAACATTGAACTACAATCTAGAAAAAAAATTACCTTGTGGAGGTCAAACTTCACTGAGGATTGAAAGCTTCTCAAATATTCACTTTCTGCTGTAGCTATCTCATGCAGCAAAAATCTCATGATTATAGGATGAAGGTAGTTTATTTAGAATAACAGTTTACTTTACCTTATGATGATGTGGATATTTAAAAAAAAAAATAAATTAAAGAATGCTCAACTAGGTTGTATAACCCTAGAGGAGGTTTTGTTCTTCAGAGATAATGACAAAATTGAGTTTAAAAGTATATATTAAACTGATAGAACAACTTACCACCTGCAGAACACTGAAAAGGTGGCAATGCTTCAAGAAGGCCAAAATGCATTCTAACAAAAATTCTGTGTTTGTTAAAGATAACCCTTTGTGTTAGCCCTCACACAGAACAGATGTGTGGTACATCTGTGTGGTACATCTGTATGTTACATACAGAATGTATGTACCATATTTTACTATTTTACAAGAGCAAGGCTTTTTCCTAGTGGAATTGAGTCCTGATTTATGAAGCAAGGGCCTCCAACATCCTACAAGCTAAAGGGAACAAATGTTACACAGATAAACTCATACAGCGTCTTCCAAGAAACAAGAAGCTCTGTTCAAATAGAATATTTCAAAAATAGTTTGGAGTTCGCTGTCTTCCACAGATGTTAGCAAGACTTCAGCTTGCATGCAAATGTTCTGTATAACTGTAGAGGAGCACTGACACTACAAGAGTCAGTTTTAATCCAGATAGTCCTACAGGAGCACTTCTGTGCAAATGCTGACTTAGTATTTTGGCTATGACACATGCACATTCCTCTCCTTGACACTCTACAGATGGAAACAGTATTCAACGCCTTTTAGCTGGATGAGCGGGACTCATTCTGGGTAGGCAGTGAGCCTAGACTGAGATGATATGGTCACTCAGAGATTTTTCCTTGAAACTTATTCTTAAAGCAACAAAAATATAGTTATTTGTTTCATGAATATTTTATTCCTGTCCTGATCCCTTTGATCAATTTTTCTTAGTTTTGGTTGTCCTTCTCCTTTACCTCCTCTACCAATTTCCCATCACATGACACTTGCAGAGATGTAATGAGAATGTACTGCCTTTTGAGTAGATGCAAATTATATATTTTCATTATATAATAGAGCATGATTTTGTTAGTCTTCCCAGGTTCTATGGATTAATGTTCAAATGAGAAAAAAGATCAGAGAGTGGATGAAGTAGGGAAAATAATTGTTATCTTTGGGGTTTTTTTTAACCATCTGCATCTGCAAACTGCAACACATTTCATAAGACTGTACGAGAGGATAAAGTTTGATGTAGACGAGAATGCATTTTTCAGAGTGTACATTTAGCTTTCTAGAATAAACACCAAAATCCCATGGAGTGTCTGCTCAGTTTTTCACCATTAGCAGCCTCCAATTTCTAACCATTGCCAGTTGAGGAAAAGTTTTAAATTCATTGTTGTTGTTTGCCTGTTACATGTATTTAGTAACAGAAATAAACAAGGAATTTTCCAGAGCTGACACAACTCTGTAGGTACACATCGCGCTCACTTTTATGACATCCACAATGTTCTTGTGATATACCATTCCATCATCTTGATTTTACATCAATCAATGTCAGACTTCCCTATCCTGTCAGCTACCCCATTCAATTCAGAAGCAGAATTGTATCCAGAAGCAAGTAGAATCCGCACTGGAATAGGTCCTTTGGTCTGGGTGACCAATGGCCCCAAACTTGGAGTGTATGGTTGAACAGCTCAAACGACACTGATACTGCATCCCTTGGGCATTGCCTGGTAAACTGAATGAGACTAAACGTATGACTCAGTCCTGACAACCATGATGAGAGATAACATCAAGATGCCAGTGACCCATGCACAAGGGAGTTCGCACTACCTGCTGCACAGTACTACTGAAAATACCACATCAAACTTGTCCCTGATGATATACCTATGACCAGCACAGGGATTATGAGGGTTGGCAGCAACAGTTTTGGAAATGCTAACAAACAAAAAGTAGTAATTCAGCAGATGTTAGATCTCAGGAAGAAGGTGTTAATCATAAAAGTTAAAATTATTTAGGTCCAGAAAAACACAACTTGTATGATATAGCTGGGACTGATTGCATTGTAATGCAAGTGCCTTAGTCCTGTCATTTGCTCTCAGTGAATAAGTTTAAAAACTATCCTTTGATTTCAGTCATGTACTTCTGACAAGTTTTGAGGCATACTTACATCAAGAAATGTTTAAAATAAAAATGATTTTTTTTAAAAAAAGCTGAGAGTAGTGGAAAGGTTCTTGAATACTGGACTTTCTTTCTCAATGCAATTTTTTCCTAATTAGTTTCAAAAAATTGAATTTTAAAAGAATGACCACTTTCATAGTTCCAAAATCAACCTTTTAAGCTTCAAAAGCATTAAATTTTCTATATTTTCAGCTTCAGAAATATACTTTGATATAGTCTTATAGCATAGTTTAACAACTTTTATTTTTCTTATTCAAAAAGCTGAAGGATTAAAAAAAAGTGCATAATACAACAGAGAAGGAAGAATTCCAGAGGCCTTTTACAAACAATATTATTTAACTATGTGACTTTGTTCATAAATGTTATCTTTTTGAGAAGTGAAAAAACCTGATATGTAGTAAACTACCCTTTCTTTTTACTGAAATTATGATTAAAAAAAACTGCCTAGAAAATTGTGAAATCTGCGAGATCATACCACTGCCATTTTAAATGCAAACACAAGTTTTCATTCAGGTTTCATCTTATACTTCACTAACAGAAAATCTAACTTTGCTAGAATTGATTTCTGTACAAAATTTTCTTCCTCTTTTGTATTTCTCCACGGAATGTTCTCTTACCCATCAATGTACGTAGTCTGCACCACACAGTACACGAGCG
>NW_009646936.1:2676644-2701488 GCF_000708025.1 Charadrius vociferus | reverse complement strand
AATCAAAGTCTTTACAGGGAGCACTGAACTGGGAATCTTTTAGAACTTCTGTTTAATTGTAGCAGACATGCCAATTCAGGATGCCAACAATAACATACAGTAGATACTGTGTGTGGCTTTTTCATAGCTATTGGGATAGTGTTTCTTTGACAGAGTGGATAATGAAGGAGGATGAGGTGAAAGGCAACTTCTGCTAGACATGTGTACGTGTTAGAAGCCATGTGGCTGAAAGATTCAAACAGCTATTCAGTGAAAAACAAAAAAAAAAGGGTCCTGCTAAAATGTTTCCAGTGTCATTTTTAATTAGGATAGCCTTGACAATACATAATGGTTCATCCATTTAACAAAGCACAGAAGTTTTAGCATTGAAAAACTTTGCTAAATAAGTCATTAACTTTGGGGCCCACTTATCATGTGTACTTTCAAGGGTTATGCAACTTTAACATATACCAAAATTTGTGTTTCCCCTTCTTTGAAAACTATATTGCTAGAAGTGGTTGTACTCAAGACGCCTGAAACTTTGGCCCTCATAAATCTAGAGGTGAGTATAAGTGTTATGATCTGACTGAGAAGGATTGCACACCGTTAGCTTGAGGAACAAAGGTGAGGAATAGGTGCACAGCTGCTAATATAATTTCCCATTCTTTCTGTTCATGTCCCGTTCCATTTCTGAGTTACCCTGCAAAGGTAATATTCAATATATGTACCTATAGTCCACAAAAGATATAATAATCTGATTTCATAAAAATTTCACTGGTAAAATAAACCATTCACAACAAGTTTTTGTTATTGTTTTGAGGGATATGTGACTTTGGGGGAATAAATACAGTACTGGATTTATGCACCGCTGATGCATTCTCAGCAGGCCTTTCATTTCACTGGTGACTCTTAATTTAGCACTTAGCATTCCTTTCCATGGTTCCAAAGACATTGGCCTTTAATTTGCCCTCTGCTCATGCACATTGCTGAGCAAATAAACATAGGGTCCAAAAGACAATTTCCTTAATCAAGATACAACCATCCAGCCGCATGCTGAATTTCAACAGCTCCTGAGGAAGCAAAAAAGTTATGAAGTACATTACATGCCTTTGACAATGTCAAACCTAGAGAAGACATGCTTATGACTGATGGGCCAGACTAAATGAAATGAGAGTTTCACTTCTATATCGACAATATTAATTAATGTGCGGTCATTACAAATAGCTACACCTACAGACATTGTATGACTTCACTGTGTTTGAGATAAAGAGTATCTCATTATCAAGGACAAATGGTTACAATTGATTTTTCAGGGGTATCTTTTAATGCATAGAACAGAACGTTATCAAAATAATCTTCCATACCCAAGCTACAGAGAATCATTTTTCAAAGGCAAAAGGCTAGGGCTGCTTTAATGCAAGCAAAAAAATTTCCTCATAGTCTATACAGCCTTGCTGCACTTCACCCTACTTTTGGTTATTTGAATACTTTGAGACATTTGAATGCTTTCTCAGATTTAATTATAACAAAGTTTACAAAACAGACATAAATAAGAAAGGAAAGGCCTCCTGAAAATGGAAGGAAGGATGAAAGGAAGGCATGAGCAAGGAGGAGCAAGAGGCAAGGGAAGTCAGTGTTACCTTTAAAATTAGGGTTTTCCCAGCTTTGTTTTTCACTTAAGTGTCCTTAGGCAAATCACTGTCCTCATGAAGAAAAATTTCAAGCTTCTGCAACAGGGAAGGACTGTGGTTCTGCTGCGATGGCTTTAAACTGGAAGAGGGCAGGTCTAGATTAAACATTAGGCAGAAGTTGTTCACTTTAAGGGTGGTGCGGCACTGGAACAGGTTGCCCAGAGAGTTTGTTGAGGCTCCATCCTTGGAGGTGTTCAAGGCCAGGCTGGATGTGGCCCTGGGCAACCTGGTCTAGTGGGAGGTATCCCTGCCCGTGACAGGGGGGTTGGAACTCGATGATCTTCAAGGTCCTTTCCAACCTAAACCATTCCATGATTCTAAGATTCTACGTATTTCTATTGTTGCTTTGCAGTGCTGAGGAGGAGTGGGGACCCCAGAAACATCCTTTCCTTCTGAAGCTTTTCTTGTCCCACCATCAAAGCTCTGAAAAGTAACATTCCTTGAGAGAATGCCTTGTTCAATAATGTCACACTTTCTCTAGACTCTACTCCAACAAGAGGAGCAAATGAACTGCTGCTGTGACAGCACCAAAGACAACATGCTCCATAGACCAATGCTGCTAGGGAGAGTTCAAAATCACCAGATAATCCAGAGGAGGAGGAAAGGCCCAAGACTAATACAGGACTTTCCAGGGTTTGTTCTTGCACCTTCTCTGCAACAGCTGCCTTGGAGAGGTCAGCCAGAATGCTGTTCCCATGTATGTGAAGGATCCCCTACACCGTTCTGACAGTGTTAAGCACCATCAGGAAGGTGTAAGTGTAACACACTGGGGGTGAGAGTTTCCTGGAAGTAGTTTGTCTTCCTTTGAGTACAGCCCAAAGGTGCACTGTAGCTCTCTTTAAACCATAGTTCTCCCAGTGGAAAGAAGAGATGTCCATGAATTAATTAAAACTGTTGCTAAGTCCTTGGAAGTGTGGCCTTATACAACTATCAATATATTAAAAAATATATGAATGAAATAAGAAAAGCACATGCTTAATTTTCTACATACCTTGAAATTGATGAACTACATAGAGACAAATATATGCTTTTATAAAACAAGACATGAAATGTTTTTCATTAAACTGTTTTTCATTTTTCTGGCACCTCTGAAATACTTTTGGCATCCAAACACGAGTTCACTACTTGAAACTGCTAAAATACAAGGCTCGATAGTGTGCTTTACAACATTTTTCATCAAATCCTTTTACAACTCCTAGCTGCCTGCCAAATGTTCAGCTCAAAAATCTTATCATTTAGCCCTCTGTTTATCTGTTTATTTTGGTTTTTTCCCCTCTCTTAAAGCTGGGAAAAGCAACAGCATATGTCACATTTAATTCTACAAAACTGCTCCATCTTTTTTTTTTTGCCATTCCCCAGTGGCTCAGAAAACAATGTTTCAAAATATACCCTATCCTTTATAATTAAAATAAATACGACTACAATTTAATATAAATATACATGGGGTTTGTTCTGCCTTGGCATATGTCTTCAATCAAATTTTGTTAAGACTGACACACTATTCTCTAGGTTCATGGGTAGAAACAGGCTCGCTGTTTCTCAAACCATTGAACTGACTCATTTCCATGTTGATTCTGGACGTATCAGTGTTATCAGAGAAACAGTTCAGCACTTCAGTCTGGTTTTGCTGAGACATGTGCTTTACAACTATCACATCAAACCTCTCTGTTCCAAGCATGCAGTCTCTCTTTTTTCCCCTTTCAATAACACTGTATTTCTCTCAGTAAAGGTATTGGAGGAGTTCAGCATCATTCATACAAACCTGAACTGGAACAGAAATCTGCTACATAACTGGCAAAATTATTACCCTCCCTCCAGCAATTTATTGACAAAAATCCCTAGTGGAGTAGCAGAGGTTAAAAATAGCATTCTTTAATGAAGAAAGAAAGCCATGCTTTAACTACTGACTTGTTTATACTTTGAAGGCAAATATCACAGATCTATTGACTGCTCATCAATGAAGCCGATTTTTCACAGAATTCACAGAATTCACAGAATGGTTAGGGTTGGAAGGGACCTTTGGAGATCATCTAGTCCAACCCCCCTGCCAGAGCAGGGTCACCTACAGCACGTTGCACAGGACAGCGTCCAGGCCCTCGTCCTATCACTGGGTGCCACTGAAAAAAGACTACTCCCATCCCCCTGGCATCCTCCCATTAAGTATTTGTATGTATTAATAAGATCCCCCCTCAATCTTCTTTTCTCTAGACTAAAGAGACCCAAGTCCCTCAGCCTTTCCTCATAAGAAAGGTGCTCCAGTCCCCTAATCATCTTTGTTGCCCTTTGCTGGACCCTCTCCAGCAGTTCCCTGTCTTTCTTGAACTGGGGAGCCCAGAACTGGACACAGTACTCCAGATGCGGTCTCACCAGGGCAGAGTAGAGGGGGAGGATGACCTCCCTCGACCTGCTGGCCACACTCTTCTTGATGCACCCCAGGATGCCATTCGCCTTCTTGGCCGCCAGGGCACATTGCTGGCTCATGGTCATCCTGTTGTCCACCAGGACTCCCAGGTCCCTCTCCACAGAGCTGCTCTCCAGGAGGTCAGCCCCCAACCTGTACTGGTGCATGGGGTTATTCCTCCCCAGGTGCAGTACCCTACACTTACCCTTGTTGAACTTCATAAGGTTTCTTTCTGCCCAACTCTCCAGCCTGGCGAGGTCACGCTGTAAGGCAGCACAGCCTTCTGGCGTGTCAGCCACTCCTCCCAGTTTTGTGTCATCAGCAAACTTGCTGATGGTACACTCTATCCCTTCATCCAGATCATTGATGAATATGTTGAACAAAACTGGGCCCAGTACTGACCCCTGAGGGACACCACTTGTTACTAACCTCCAACTAGACTCTGCGCCACTAACCACAACCCTCTGAGCTCTATCTGTGAGCCAGTTCTCAATCCACCTCACCGTCCATTCATCTAAGCCACACTTCCTAAGCTTTCCTGTGAGGATGATGTGGGAGACAGTGTCGAAAGCCTTGCCAAAGTCAAGGTAGACAACATCCACTGCCCTCCCCTCATCCACCCATCTAGTTACTTTGTCATAGAAGGCTATCAGATTAGTCAGACATGACTTCCCCTTGGTGAATCCATGTTGACTACTTCTGATAATCTTCTTTTCATCCAGGTGCTTTGAGATGACTCCCAGAACAAGCTGTTCCATCATCTTCCCAGGGATGGAGGTGAGGCTGACCGGCCTGTAGTTTCCCGGGTCATCCTTCCTGCCCTTTTTGAAGACTGGAGTGACATTGGCTATCCTCCAGTCCTCAGGCACCTCACCTGTCCTCCAGGACCTTTCAAAGACAATGGAGAGAGGCCCAGCAATGACTTCCCCCAGCTCCCTCAGCACACGAGGGTGCATCCCATCAGGCCCCATGGATTTATGTATATCCAATTTATCTAACTGATCTTTAACATGCTCCTTGTCAACCAAAGGATAGTCTTGCTTTGCCCAGACTTTCTCTGTTACCTGCAAAGTCTGGGTCTTCCCTCATATCCCGTCCAGTCCAGAGAACTGTGTGGATGGATGGCAAACTTTTTGATATTCCCAGCTCCTGCCTTATACATTTTCCAATTTTTCCAAAGAAGGCAGGATAGTAGCTCAGATCAGGGCTGATAAATGTGTTGGGTGATTTTTTGTTGTTGTTGGTTTTTTTGTGTTTTTTTTTTTTTTAAATATAGATTACAAAGCACTTATCAGAAGTACTTTCAAAGGCAGTTATTTTAAAAGAACAAAATATTGCCTTATCCACACTGTGAATTTTTTTCCCAAAGGCAAGGGGAGGTAAATGGTGTTTCTAATGCTTTTTAACTGCTGAGGAACTCAGCAGAAAGTTCTGCAGCACGTGTGTGCGCATGTGCATGTATGTACATGAGTATACGCACATATGCATGTGTGTGAATATGCACACATGCACATATGTGTGTGAGTATGTGTGTTCCTGTGCGTGTGCATGCCTGGACACACTTATAACAGAGGTTTAGGAAAACAATATAAACAGGGTCACTATAGGTTAACCAATATTGCAATACCACTAATAAGACAAGAATAGTTATTGTGCATTAAAAACAGAGAAAATACCCATTAACGTGTAAAGGATTACATTATTCTATGGGATCCTTTACACAGTCTGATCTGCCACATGCCCGTCTCTCACCTTGGGGACAACCAGTGAAATCCCCACTAAGTGCTGAATGCAGGCACATGAATGAATGAGAACTTTGAAGTATTTATTGAGCCTGTTTTCTAACAAAATTATCTGCTCAAGTCATCTTCATGGAAAAGGAAGTTTCAAGTGCAGTGTTATACTATAAATTATCACTACTCACCTCGTGAATGAAATCAGAAGAAAACCTGAACTGGAGCTCTTGAACATCAGGAGCTTCTAACTTTTTTCTATGTGCTGCTTTCATGCTCAGCCTGACTTGTTACAAGTCCATCTCTATGGCTTTGGGGGTGGCAAAGGAATTGCTGGATGAGGGCTTGCTTCTGTGGAGGTGCAGGGTACTGTCTGAGTAGGGCAGTACTTTAACAGTCCAGTACCAGGCTTCGTACTAGCGTATGCTTTATTCACATCTTTTGCAAGAGGGAAATGAGACTCAGAAAGATTTCACAGAGGATTATAAAGTTCTGATGGGGACGTACCTCATGGTAAGAGCCACCACTGCATATAATAAACATCACAAACCACTGTGTCAAGAATGATCTAGTGACAAGGAAAAAACTGCTAGCAAAATAGGCATCTGAACTCTCCCACTGTACTATCCAGAGAGTGCTCAAGTTTTGTTAATTCAAGATGATACTTTTAAGAAGTTTTTTTTTCTGCATTAGAGACCTCCTACCACCTTCAGTGATACCGTGGTCTATTCTTCAACACTATTCATACTATAGGAAGTGCACTTATTGCCAGGACAATCTTTCCTTTCTCTCTGCAGTCCTCAGCATATCCCAGCTCCGCTTTTATCTCTGCTCTCAACACTGAAGCTCTGTACCATCTCAGAGGCTCTGAATAACCCTCCCATCTTTCAGGTTACCTTGTTTTCACAAGTATGTCTCTACTGAATACAACCAACAAGGCCAAACTGGCCTTGCTGGTTTGTTTTTCCAGTGCTGCCCTCATAACTTAATGCATGGGGAAACTTTTATGTTTGGGTTAGTGAAGCCAAAATTTTTATAGATGTTTCTACATAAAGCCTGGGGTTTTTTTAATACACACATGACAAAAGTTAACTGAAGCTATTTTGTGTATTGGTTATGTCTCTTTATTTACAGATACCTTCTTCAAAATGTATTGGAGAGAAGGACAATACAGAAGTTAGAAAGAGAGATGGGAAAAAGAAAGTGGTTTCTGGAGACATAATAGTAGTGGTATTTGTAAGCTTAATTTCATGGGAAAATGAGGGTAGTGAAGTCTGTGCCTAATACTGTCAAATTTTGACAGCTGGGTGCTGTAATCCTATTTACTCATCCTTGCTTCTGGATAATTTTGCACATAATTTCATCTGTAATTTATATATATATATGTATTATAATTAACAGAACAGTTGCAAAAATCAGTCATTAATTGTTTGACAAGTGTAGAATATAGCAATAAAACTTTTACCTCATAGCTGCTACAGTACTATGCTTTAACAATCCCCTAGAACTAATCATTTTATGACCTAAAAGAAGTAGCAATTTCTTAGTCTCATCAGATAATGTGCTTTTTACCAAAAAAAAGTACTTGTCAGACTGACCACTTTTGTTTGTCACAGTGTGAAAGCTTTGTCTTTCTTAATACATTTATCTGGAATGCATTCCTGAAAAATTGGTCAGCTAGTGAGAAAGATGATGATTTGAATCCTGTTGATTTGTCAACTGATGTACATAATGAATGATTAAAATTTGGAAAAAAAATTCTATGGTAAACATGCAAAGGCCAATGAGTGACCATATGTAGAATGAGGTATATCAACGCATGATGTACCTCATGTCATGATTGCCAAAATGCAACATGATGAACTTTAAAAATTCTTAAATCAATCAGAGCCTGAAATATTTAAAATGTGGTAACAATTCAGGGAAACCAAACCTCCAAGAACAGAAATGTCCTGAGAAAATCTTTAAGAAAAGTCTTTTCTGAGACAAGAAAATAAGGCTTACTACATGGTGGATCTTTGGTGTCAGAAAAAACCAAACACCATCCCCATACCACTTATCCTTGCCAAACCCTTTGTGCTTTCTTTTTTCTAGGTCCACAGTAAACTTACTGTTGTGCAAGCAGGAACAAATTATTGAATTTATTTCAGTTTAGATTCCACAGATAATATCTTCAATGTAGCCATCTATGTGCAATCGTAAATGCATTTTCAGTTTCATAAATGAATTACATTTTGATTTTCATAAATGATTTTTTTAGCCGCAGAATAAATTCTAGCAGTGGAACAAAACTGTAGAAGGCATTTTTCCCAAAGAGTTGTTTAAAGTTATTTTAATAATAATTCCTTATTACACTACCTTGAACCTGATGTTAACAGAGGGCGTTAAGTAAATAAAACCTGGCTAACATAAAGGTTTAGTAATAACTTTGTACAAAATGGGTATACAAGAATAAAGACACCATAAAATAATTTAAGAACTACCTTTTAAAGAGGAGCTAATGTAAAATGGCTGAAGAGACTAAGACAAAATTAAGAAAATTATTCGTTCTAATGGATTATAAAATGAGAATGTATTTTTATGCTATAATAGAGAAGTTAGTGCACAAACTCTGTTTTATTGTATGCATCACCCATCTCTGGATTTTCTCAATAGTCAGTCATGTTAATTGTTGATGTATCTTTCCTCTTCAGTGAGACATATAAAATCAGGAAACTAAACTATTTCTTAGATAAAAGAGTGACTGATTTTCAGTCATGTTCAGGAGATTGCCAAACGTTTTATACAAAATCTTCTTGGAAAAATCAAGCACTTCACATTGAATTTTAAGCTTTTAATGTGAAAACAAAAATATTCCACTAGAAACCTTCCAGACTACTGCTACTTATATCCAAATGTTTTTATTTTTAGTCAATGTTTTTCAGTTCTTCATTGCCAGAAACAAAACCTGTTTTCATTTTTTTTTTACATGGCAGAAAATCTCCAAAATATTTTCTGACCAGTCTCAGTGCTGAGTAGTGGACATGCTAAATTTAAACTCTACTACACAGTACACTGAACACATGACCCTCTTTTATCTAGTTGCCTGGGAAAGGACTTGGGAACTTACCCTTTACTTCCCCAGTGTGAACATGTAGGCCAACTGATTCAGAATATTCACACGGTGACTCTGGTCTTGCTGGATTTGTAACTATTTCATAGAATCATAGGATCATAGAATATCTCAAATTGGAAGGGACCCATAAGGATCTTCACATCCAACTCTCTGCTCCCTACAGGACTACCTAAAACTAAACCATATGACTAAGAGCATGGCCCAGACAGTCCTTGAATTCTGACAGGCTTAGTGTCGCGACCACTTCCCTGGGGAGCCTACTCCAGTGACTGACCACCCTCTCAGTGAAGAACCTTTTCTTTATGTCCAATCTGAACTTCCCCTGGTGCAGCTTCATTCCATTTCCTTGTGTCCTATCATTGGTCACCGGAGAGAGGAGGCTGGCACCTCCCCCTCTGCTGCCCCCCTAAGGAAGTTTTAGAGTGCGATGGGGTAACCCCTCAGCCTTCTCTTCTCCAAGCTGAACAAACCAGATCACATCAGTCCCTCCTCATAAGTCTTGCCCTCGAGGTCTTTCACCATCTTGGTAGCTCTCCTCTGTACACACTAATATTTTGATGTCCTTCTTTGTTCAACATTTGTATTGAATGGTGTGAAAGACTGACACCAAAAAGTAATCTGGATAATTTGAAGTTCAGAGTAACTGGAGAAGATACCTTGCAACAGTAAAAAACAGCTGAAGAGATCTGAAAGAGTTGCCTTTTGTGACTGTTCTTGGGCCAATGTTTTTGTTGAGTGTAGAAAGGGAGGAGTTTCTTCACACTAAAACAGCTTCCAGGATAAGTAGTTGTGGAGGGCCAGCCACTGAAGGCAGTGCATAGATTCCCCCAAAACAGGTGATGCACTTAGAGATTTTTAACACTAACTAGAGCTCTAAATTTGGAAGATGGCCTTGACTTAATATTTGATTGCAGAAACCCTCAAATTAAATTTTCAAACGTTTATCTAGAAGATAAAAACATATACCCATGACTTCTTCTCATTGTCACAATGAACAAAAAGGAAGGATGAATCCACTTTTGTCAGATTGAAACATAACAGTAGAGGTGAAGAGAAATATTTTGTTAAGCAGTTACTTGTAACTGCCACATGTTTGCAACAAAACCACATCTCCATTCAATTTTGCAGTGCCTTAGTATCCATGTAAAACGTGTGAGGTCAGAAGACCAGCATCAGATGTTTAAAACTGTAATGGTATTTTAGTAAAGATTGTAGTCAATAGGATTTGTAAACATGGGAGTTGAGATTTACAGCAATGGTATGTGTTTTAGCTTTAAGATGTCTGTTTTTCACTAAAAGAAAATAGCAGAGTCTCAAAATGTCCTTAACATAACCATACCTTTTATAAAAATGAATGATAAAAGAGAGCTCAAATTATTTAAAGAGTTTTGGAAACTAGAAGCTATCAAATCTAATTTTCTTTTTTGCTGTGTTCTCAGATTAACAGCCTGAAAGTTTATTGCCGTAAGAAAGTATTTGTCATAATCTAACAAAACTCTAGCATTCTTGGGAAACATGACAGCCAAGTGGAATTTGCAGAGACATGTTTCCAAAGTTCATAAATGGGTTAAACCCTCAAAAGTTTAAACTGATTCAAAATTCCTTGAAACCAGCCCAAAGCAAATACAAAAAGAGGGGCAGAGGAGGAAGAAGAAAACTTTCCCAACTGTTTGACACTTTCCAGTATGCTACTGTGCATTGGTTATTTACATACCAATGCCCTGCACTTACCAAAGGTACTGCATCATAAAAGTAATGAAAATATAATAAATCATTAACAGTGGGTGTTATAGGCACATAAAAACTAATTACATCTCATTCTGTTTTCGAAATCACCACATGTTATGGTTCTAGGGTTTGAAACTTTGCACATTAAGGGCTTTTATGTTTTGCTTTATTCTTCTGGATACAGTGGAATAATCTAGAATTAATTCTGCTAATGCATGACACAGCAACTTGTGACTGCTTATGAAGCTTGCCTGACACTTCGTGAGAAAAGTCCATTTTCAAATTCTTAAACTTTACCAACCTGTAAGATGTAGGCTGATGTTTTTCATGATACTCTCAGGTTGATTTATTATTTTACATTTTAGCCGAGAAACGTAAGCCATTTCTGAGAACAAGACAAGAGAAAATGTGTTGTTTTACCCACATTAATTGTAGTAATAATAATTATGCTGATTGAAAATAGGAAAAACAGAAAACAAAACAGCTGAAAAAACTTGACACAAGCCACTGTTGAAAGGGAATTTCACAAGAATACCACTAAAGTCCAGATGTGTCTGTCTTGGTCATTCCCAGTAAGATGAAGCCAAATTTAGCCAAGTTTCAAGACTTACAAACACAGCTCAACATGACCAACAACAGAGTTGTGCATGTGAAAGAGAGTTTCCCTCCCGGCAAAAGAGAATCAGCACTTCAGACGCTGTGAACATCCCATTTGTCCTGCCCACGAAAAGCTCAGAATTGCAGAACTGAAAGATCTCTGGGTGGTTGTGAACTGTAGCAGGACAAGGGTGGGACACGAATATTAAACAAGGAGCCTAGGAGGGAAATTAACAGTTGGAGCCAGTGGGAATGGAGAATGCACATGTGGCTGGAAGGCTGACCACATGCCAATAAGGCAGAGAAAAAAATTGGATTATGAGTTAGGAAGAACTGGCACTAGCTGAGCAAACAGACTGCGAGAAGGAGGAGAAAATGAAGTCTGAAGGAGTGGGATGAGTGGTGAAAAACCCAGGGCAACAGACAACTGAGTCAGGAAAAAAGAGAAAGATCTATTGGAGATAATGCAAAATACATCAGGTCTGAGAAAGTCCCACACTTCTATACCATGTTTTCTTCCCAGAGCTTGCAAGAGAGCCTAAATTATAGTCTTGTGATTCGTCTCTGCATAACAACTGCTACTAATTCAATTGGGAAAGTGTCCCCTGGTAGTCCTAGTCTCTGTACAGCAGCGTGGCTCACTGCTGCTAGGCTGCCTGCTCCGCTTCTAGAATGAGCAGTAGAGCTTTACACTCTGGATTTTACAGTTCCACAATGCTGATTTTCTTTCATTTCACTAAGGTGCTTACAGACTAGAACCGCTGGGCTGTTCCACATTGTTTCTTGAAGGCCTCGCTTGCTTTCTTTGTGGCACACTCTCCCTCATGCACACACACACACACGTGCACACACACACAGAGGGTAAAATTAAATCTGACAAGGCATGCAGATGAAAGCTGGGAAATAGTGCAATTATCGTTTCCCACATAATCTTAACTCAGCCCTTTGTGCACAAATTTTAGGGTACAGTTTATAAAACTGCTGCTTCATTTTGAACAAAGAATGGACCTGCTCTGGGAAAGAATGAGAGTCATGACATGAAGACAATGTTACCTACAGAGATGAAAAGGGGAATGAGGCAGAACCTCAGGAAAACTGGTTATAAACTTGAAGATCAGTAAACAAAAGTTCAATTTCCTTGAAACCTGATAGTTTTCTTGGTTTTTTTCTAGTTCTGATTTCAAATAAATTCACAACATTCTTAATTAAAAAAAAGACAATTAACAACCCTTTTGCCCCTTTTATTGAGTTAGATATTATTCAAAGAGGATGAAAGCTATGTTGAGAAGCCCTTCACTACAAAAATAATTAATAAAGAAAAAAATAAAATTGAATCCAAACACATCAAACAATACATGTTGCTAAATGTTGAAACATTATTCTTTTTTTCCCCATGTTCTGAGCAAAGACTTTGGAGAAAAAAAAGATATAATCTTAAGGAGCTTTTTGATTTCAAAAGTTTCTCCAAGTTCTAGTCTCATGACTTCTGCAGCTGAATCCTGCCTTGGGGAAAGGGATGAGACAATAACATGTGCCAGACTTTCAATCTGGTGCTGGACAACTCCCCAAAGCTGAACTTTTCCTAGGTCAGCTGCTAATGGGTTGTTCTTCATTTTCTGGTTGTCTAGACTTACATTCCTGAATGTGACCCACAAAACACCTAGTCCCTCATGACGACAACTAAAGGTGATAGAAATCGCACTTTGAATGTTCTATGTCTGTCATAATACTAAGTTACCTGGAAAAAATCCTGGTCCTGCCTGTCTTAAATTTGGCAGATAAAATTAACGACTGGTCAGCCTTCATGTCTGTACTGTAGTTTGCAGTTTGCACTGTGGGAATGACTGCAATAGTCCACTGTGAAAATGAAATGTTTGTGAAGTGTTTGTTCTCTGTTGACATATCCCATAATAAATCTCAAGAGAAAATGAATAACATTATTTTCAGATGTGGGTTTGACTAGTATGCAGTAAATGGGCCACACAATGAGTAGCAAGGAAAGATTATTGAACAGTTGCTAATTAAACCAAGTAGAGCTATCCCAATCTGTCTAGTCTGTGCACAGAATTATGCAGAAATCTTGTAAGGGGAAGAGAAGAAAATAGATCTTGCAGCACACATGCAGAAGAGGTAGAAAATGGGGTTATGTAAGAAATGTCAGCTTCTACATTTCCTACTTTTCATCATTTGACTTTATTTTTTGTACTCTTCCCATTACTTGCAAACAATATCATTTATAGGGGAACAAGCTACTAACTGGTCATATTTAATATCAGAATTGCAGGACGTCAGCTTCTGTTGGCAGGTGCAACTACTTTATCAAATTAACGTTTTTACCTTCAACAATGTTAGAGAAGACTTCTGGCACACAACCATCTGGGTGTAGAATACACTATGAGGGTCTTTTGAAGGATGTTTATTTATGTTGGAATGATATTGATTTTTACACTCTTCATTTTGCTTATGTAATCTACATTAGATGCAGTGCAAGTTGTGTACAAGTTGCTGTGAGAGAGGACTGACTCTGTTGTTAACGTGGTGCCTTTTCCACTCATCATAAGGACATCTGGCTTGACAGAGAATCTGCTCTGAAAAACAACTGCCATTCAGTGACCTACAAAAGTGTTGCCCAGCTCTATTCTATGAATTACAGAATAACTCTATGAGTACTGACGACCCTCGACATATGTACCCAGAAACTTTCCAGAGGATTGATCCTTCATGTACCCACAGCTCTTTGGCCTTCATAGCTGGTTAAAAAAAGGAAGACAAGCAGTTGTAGTTCTTCCAGACTTTAATCTGCACAAATATTGTCCTAACATGACTGCTTCTAGGCCACCTGCTTGGTTGAAGATCCATATTCCATATATCTATATTGTCTCCACATACCTGGCCATTGAAAGACAGGTCCTACCTAGTTTCAGCCAAGAATGTGAGAACTTTGTTAGACTACATTCTCCCAGTTTAACATTATTTTGTTGATGAACGTGAAAAATTCTACCACATCTGTTTTCTGGATAGAGGAGTTTATTCCAAATCAATCAGTCAATCAATCAATTGATCAATCTTTCTTTTATACATTTGGTAATTTAATTTCTCAGTAGAGCAGCCCTTTTGCTACCAGATAGCAACACATTTTCCTTCTAGGTTTGGCAACTATCAGCAACCTACAATCACGCAAATTTTTCCTGGCATTTCTTTGTCTGGAAGTTGGTATGAAAACACAAACAACTTTCATTAGCTGCAGTGGCTATTAGAAACCTCATCTAATTCAAGGGCTAGACAAAAATGAGCAATGCTCAGTGACCTAAATTCCTCACGTATTAACACACAACATATTTTTGTTAGAAGCAAATATTCTTAGAAGTTATTTGAAAAGGCTGGAAATCCAAAGGAACAGGGAAAGGGACAAACACGATGTTTTATATAAAGACACCCATGCCATTCCTTCTAACCCCCTCTGTTTTCATCCCTCCCTCTCTTCCCTTCCCCCACGCACCAGAATACTTTTAGGAATAATTGCAAAATACTTATTACTTTGGCACCTCAGTTGCATTATAAGACACACAATGTCACTTACAGATCTGAATTCTTTTCACAAATCCTATATTCAAGGCTACTTAGTGTGTGTAGATACTGGAACCCCAGGGTTCTCCCAGTCTTGTACTCTTAAAAATGTGTTCAACAAGTAACATACAAGGAGTATCAAGAACAGACAGCCTGTTTAACCAAAAATTGGTCAAAAAAATTATGTTTCTGAACTAAGATTTCTCAGAAACTATGTATTATGCATTATTCTATCAACTACTTTAATGAGGCCTAAATATATCAGTTATGTAAAGCACAGGGTATATACATAGTACTTCCATTCGCTTCAGTGCAAGTATAGCAAATTCAGCTGAAGCTGAAAGTTGTAGAGACAGATCTGGCTATATCCATGTTATTGGATCAAGGCTCTTTAGTATAAATTGCATCGGCAGAGGGAAAAGGGAACTAGAAACAAGAAAGGAAATTAGGGGTTCAAAGTAATTTTGGACACGGTGGATGCATTAGTAAAGAAAAGAACAACACTGAAATCAGTAAAATAAGTTAAAATGCTTGAAAGAAAAATATTTTAAAGACAGTTTTAAAATGACAACTTCCAAATATTTCATATGGTTGTATACAACTTGCTTCACACCAACCTAGAATGGAAAACCACTTGTAAAATAATTCCTCACTTAGAGAAAAAACCCACAAACGTAAAACAGTCTTAGTAATGAAATAACTGTCTACAGTTGTCTAGAGTTGTGTTGCCCTGAAAATGCCAAGAGATAGAAGCTAACAAGTGGATTTCTTCAGGATTTTATCAAGGTACACCAAGTGTGTAAGATTAATATAAGAAAATATGCAGTGCGTTATTTATAACCAAAATGGGAAAAGACAGAAAAATTACAGAAACCTAAAGAAAATTGTTTGTGCTATAGTTACAATAATAAAAGTCATAAAAGTAAGATAATTCCATGAGGAGAGTACTAAGCACAGGAGCAACCACAAGGAAGGGGAAAGTATTTATCAATATTGTATATCCAATATTCCCCGAACCTAAATCAAATTCCTCTTATATGTGAAAAGAAAATCCACTGTCTGTCCAAACAGAATGCAATAATAGTAGCAGAAGGAGGATCTGGAACTGTAAGACAGCACCAATTCTCAGTACCTACTTCTACAAGGACTATCCCAGCTGGTATGGCTATTACACCCTCAGTAATCCCATATGTTATGTCAGTGGTCTTTTTAACTACTGTCATCTGCACATTTTGTTTCCCCTGCAAAAGTCAGTTTTGGGACTGTCATCAGAACAGCACATGGTGACAGTAAAAGATTGCATGCCAGGTCTAAATGTGTGTTCAACAAAAGCCTGGCCTCACTGACCGTTTTGATTGTGTCCACAACACTGATACAATCTTTTTCTCCCCTCAAATTAATAGTTCCTAGTTTACAAAATATACTGAAGGTTTCAGTAAACTCTGGTCTTCAGAATAACGCCATAATGATTGCAACGTCACCTTTGTGGCTGACCCACTGACATCACTGGATCATGTCTCAGATCAAGACTGTATATTTTTAGGGCACAATAAGACTAAATTACCACGGTCCCACTAGATTAATCATTAGTTCAAAACTGCTTCAACTGGAATATTTAGAAATTATTTAATAGGATCACAGTTTTTAGAAATATTTTCTTCTCTTAACTCATTTAAGTTTGTTTGAAAATATGACCTACAGAAAACAGATTTCTTGCCCTTCCATTTTGACAAAGTTTTTATTCATGACAAATTGTCTAATTTCTTAATTTGTTCTCAGATTGTACATAATGCTTCTTTAAAAAGGAACAGAGCAGATCAGGTAGGATTTCTTGAAACAAATGGGAAAATATTGTGTCATCTCTTGGGGAAATAAGCATGTCTGAAGAAAGAGGCTTTAGGGGTGGCAGGCTGAACTCAAGGCGACAAGAATTTGAAGAAAACTCTGAAACTCTGTAGTTTATATGCTGGTTACTGGAAGAAGGAGGAAGCACCCACCTGTGCTTCAGAGACTGTGAAGGAGATGGTGAAAAGATGTTTCCTGGGAAGCAGAAAAAAACATGAGAAGCTTCTGGCAAGGTAAAAGACTGAACTGTAAATATAAATCAAACCTTGGAAGCAAAGACCTATCTTCAAGGAAATTTGGCAGGAAAAGAGCCAAGTGTAATCTCTTGATTTTTATTATTCCTTCCCTAGTCATAGTTAGATATTTTAGAGCCATAAAACTTGGTTGTTTAAACTAAAGCTGTGTTGTTTCACAGCCACCCATAGTTCCTGTGAATGAGGAATTTTCCCATTACAAATAGTGGGGAGAGGAGGAAGAAATTCTAAGACTGGTAGATCTCAGCCATGCAGATCTCAGAACTTCAAATTCTTCTTAGGGTACATAGTTCTTTCACTGCTTAGCTTAGGAGTAGTCACATATGTAATGCCATTTATCAAACAGGTCCCTTTATATCACAGAAAAAGGCTAGAAATAACTTAGCATTACATGGAAAGAAGAACCAAAATGTTTGGTCTCCTCCTTTTCAGCACTCTGAAGTGGCTTTCAAAGCTTTACCATAAGCAGTTCAGGTATTTTCATAGGTAAATCTTTTTCAGATGCCTGTCAGCCTCTGGGTATATTTCATTGGTACCACAGGTATTTCTAGGGAAAACTGATTCTTCCAGCTGGAGGAAGAGGATGAAACACTCTCATCATCCAGACCGCTGTTCAATGAATTATTTTTTTTTCTTTAAAAATCACCACTGACTGCTTATTTGGTGAGGCACTAATCCCACTTATGTCTGCAACCAAAAAGGCTCAATGAGGCCATTTTTTTTTTTAGAATGACTACTGCCTCTTCACATTAATGTAGGTCAACTCCTATTTTTGCCATCTGTGCTCCTGCTGGGAGCTGCCTCTCATCCTTAGAAATTCACTGTACCTCAAGATAGGAGAAAGTATGCCAAGACAGCACTCTGTCAGTTTTTCTCTTGAGTCAGTTTCTTGCAAGGCTCTAGGAATGGTTAAAACCTGATGAATGTTTTCATTACAAATGTAAGGAAAGAAATTTTTTTTTGTACTTAGTGTTGAAAGAGTGCTGATGTGGAAAAGAATCCATCTAGTTTAGTATACTTTGCTATTTAGAATTCCGATGTTAAGGGGCTAAATGTGGACTTTTCAGAAACTTGGGAGAAGTATTGGGGAAGTGACAGCTGAAAGGCAAAAAAATCGTGGTATTATTGATATCGTATTAAAACAATTAGAAAAGAAGAATTGTGAATTTTGTTGACTAAAATATACATCAAAGATAAAGTCATTCTGCAATATATAAATAACTTTTATTTGGACATTTTGTTTTTTGTTTTTTTTTTCATCTTAAACTTATTAAAATTGTTTTGTGAAACTATATTCTAAATTATGAATGTTCTGTATAACAATAAAATTAAAGAAAACTAAAAATCAACATCATAATCTCGTTACCAGAGCAAAAATGAAAAGGTGTCTATGAAAATCCTGAAAAAGACAACTAAGTACTTAAGTACACTTAAGTAATGATTTGTTTACACGGCAGAAAAAGATGTCCACTATAAACTGCATGTATCACGGATCTGTTTAATTACTCCAGCTTCAGACAAACAGCTACATTCTTGTGTAAAATCTGTCCTTTCAATTTCTGCACAGATATCTGAAATTTCTTGAAACCACAGTGCTGATAACAGACTGATGACGAGAACTGATTTTATTAAGCTGATCTTGCAGTTTGGTTTAGATTACTGAAAGAACATTTTACAAAATCCTGCAGCCTCCTTTTTTTGCTAAGACTCAGTTCCACACAACTCCTTTGGGTTTTTTTCTCTTTTTCCTCATCTTATAATCAGATCACAAGCTTTCTTAGCATACTAAGAGAAGAACAAATGAACCAAAGAAACCCACTAAAATTTATCTTTGCTTACAAAGCTATCCTTTCTCACAACTCCGAAGATTGAACAATAATTCTGTATTTTCAGTTCATAAGCTCCTTTGGCACCTTATTCAAGTCTACACAGAAAGATTTTTCATAATTACAAAGTGAAAGATTTGTTCATTGCTTAAAAAATCTGCCAAGTGTCACTCCAAATCTGACTGTTTTAAGTTGTCAGCTCGCAACAATCCACAAAAATCTTAGAGATAAAGGATAGAAGACATGATTAGCAACTATTAAAGGAGTAGTTAGTGTATTTTAAATAGTCAGATAGAGATCCCAGGCTACTGCAAAACTCTTGAATTTTGCTAAATAGTGCTTCAAAGCAACAGAACAGATCATTAAGAAGGGTGTAACTCCCTAACAGAAAATCCTGTGGTGACTATCCTATGAAGTTCTACCAGTGACTACTCAGGAGAAAGCACCCCTTACCACAATACTGTCACTTTCCCAAAGCAGATGCTTTACTAGTAAACAAGCTGCTATGGTGGCCACAGGACAGAGCAACATGCTACAGTTGAGCAGGTCTACCCATAAAAAAAAAAAAAAAAAAAGAAAAAAGCCAACCTGCAAAACTCACTGTCTTGAAATAAGCCACGATTTTTCTAAAATTTAGAGATGTAACCAATCCCAGGATTTGTGGAGAAAGTGTCCTGCATCAAACTTACTGGAACACTGCCATTTCTCGCTAAGGTTATTTCATTTCAGAATTTTAGACATAGTAAGAAACAAAGCCATGCTGACACTTAACTTTCTTAGCAATATAGAGCTGTTGAATTCTATTTACTTCTTGATAAGTATAGTTTAACAATTCACCTGGAAAAAAGCATAAACAAATGAAAAAAAAAAGCATGCAGCGAGTACTGCAAAACCATGAGCATGCTGGGTTTTTTTAATCATTGATTTATAATCAGCATGCAACCAAAAATTATTAAGTCAACAATTGGTTCCACAGGTATGCTGTACATACATACTACAGCTGTGGGCTTAGCTTGATAGCTCCTTTATTAACAGCAGAGACCCGCCCATTATAGTGAGAATAATGTCTAGATCTGGTCATGCTTTTGGACATGATTTTTTATATTACTACTTCTATTCAGGTTGCTAACTACCATGAAGTAGGCCATAACATTTTTTTTCTAATTCATGTACTTGACTTGTATGCTCTTATTGCAGATGAATGAGTTACTTTTCTTTTTTCCTACTTGAGTCTGTATCAGACTTTTGTATACTGTTACAACTAATATTTTCCACGAGGGTGATGAATTTCCGCTTGGCTTCCTGTCAGGCTGTTTTCATGACTTCTACTTAATTTTACATCCCAAGACTTTTGAATGCTTAAAGTAAGATGCAAGCTTGGTATGATAATTTTATTTCATCTCAATATTTCTTCTGCTATCATTTCCTCTGGGGACTTAAATTGCTGTACTTTAGAGTATAAAGAAATACAAGAACTCTAATTTACTACTTGCGGAATTTATTTTCTCGTTTATCGACACGATAGTAGACCAAAAAACCCTTAGGATGATTTGATTCAAGTACAAAGGATATTGAGCTCTGTTTACAGATTTATTTATCAATTATACTGGCTATTGTTTAATTAACATGTAGAAACCTGACAATTTTTTATAACCCTTCCAAAATGCTATTACATCACAGAATTTCTGATCTATACATTACTCTGTAAATTTGAAGTTTCATTGTTTTTTCTGCATTTTGAACTTTGTGTCCTGCCTATTATTTCACTCATTCCAGCAGCTAAACCATATGAAGCATGTAGTCCAGCCTGATCAAATCCTATTTTACACTGTCAGCTATTCGGGCTGCTGAAGCCATCAACTGTATATACAAGAATTAGAAAGAAATCTGTGCCATGCAAAAATGTTCATAGTCAGTTATGGTAAGAGAAAGATTGTCTTCAAAAAAGGTTAAAAGTCTGTCCTCAAAATGAAACAAGAGAGCTATAACTAGATTGACAACTTTTGTTGTTTTCATTCCGATACTTAGAAAAATTGCATGTGTTTTGTTTGTCTGTTTGTTTTTAAAAAAAAAGTTAAATTATCTATATTAATCAAGCAATGGACTTTTGCTTTTCTCATACATTCAGCCAGCTAAGAAGGCAGGAAAACTTCCTGATAAGGTCAGAGTGGCAAAGTACCTTTGCACTTATTTTTCCTCAAAAAAAGAAAGGGACAAGACATAGGACATCTGCCAAAATATTTGACTGCCTGTGAAGGGTGAAGAAAAGGAGCCCACTTGTAGCTTAAAGGAAATCTGCAGCAGACAGAGCATTCTGGTAAGGTTCTACTGTCCTTTAGAAACGTAGAATCATAGAATGGTTAGAGTTGGAAAGGACCTAAAAGGTCATTGAGTTCCAACCCCCTTGACATGGGCAGGGACACCTCCCACTAGACCAGGTTGCTCAAAGTCCCATCCAGCCTGGCCTTGAACACCTCCAGGGATGGGGCAGCCACAACTTCTCTGGGCAGCCTGTTCCAGATACTAGGAATCCAGATACTCCTAGTGAAAGACCGTCATAAATGCCATGAACAGATCTATTAGAAGGGAATTTTTGTTCTGTTGTTTGTTTTAAGCAGCTGTATTTCAAGTGAGTTTACACCTAAATAATACGGTAATTATGTCCTCAATTCACTCAGAGTGTGTCTTCAGTATCAGGACTCACGCTAGAGAGCAGAATCAGTCTTGCCTAATGATATTCCCTTGTTTTTGTTTTAAATCAAGTATCCAATAAAATATCCATTATTAGTATCAATTCCCTATTTGTATTGTCTTCTTTAAAGACATTAACATGTTTAACAGATTTCATATTTTACAATTAAACAGATTTCAGGAAAAATTATTAACGTTTCTGATTCCTTTCTCACAGGACGCAGTGGCATTTTTCCATCTTTAGCATGAAGTAGATTCAGACGTACTACACTATATGCTGTGGTAGTGAAAATTAAAGTAAATAATCCTTTTGTTTTGCAATTTCTGCTGCAAATTAGCACATGTATTTTGGTAACAATGGCTGATGATAGTACATTTAATGATCAGCAAATCAGCATTGCTTCAAATTTTCTAGTGAAGTTGGCTTTTCAGAATGCTTCTGAAGTATATCACAATCAAAGATTACTAACTGAGCTGAAGCAAGATTTGGTTCCAAGAAAATGTTTATATTCATCAATTATTTGTTACAGCTACAGCAGAGAATATCTGACTTAGCAGGATTTTTAGGCTTTGTTTTAAATCAAAATATTACAAGAAGTAATCTCTTTTTGTTCCTCTTCCTTTTCTTCACATCTGTAGCACGTAGAAATGGAATTATCTGATACAACAATAACTTGCTATTCCGAAAAAAGAATGACTCCTGAAGAGTCATGTTTGTGTAAGAAAGATCAGTTTTTACCAGAAGGAAAAGTATTTTGGTAGGTGTTATATTGACAATTTGCCAATCAATAAACAAAAAGATAACAACAAATGATATATTTTATAAGAATCTGGGGCTTCTATCTGCTCAATTTAACAAAAAAAAAAAAAAGAAAAAGAAACTTAAGTATTTCTAAATTCAAGAGGTGGAGTTTCATTTGATTGCTGTAGAGCTGGTTTGGCCTGTCTTGGCTAATTGGAATTTTCAATTAATTCAGTGAAATGTTAAAATATAAAGGAAGCAATTGTTGCCATTTTTCAGAAGCTGCTGTTGATTTTCATTAGTAGAACCAGATATCAATATAATTATTTAGCATGGCAGCACAAGGAAATACTATATCACTTTGGAATTTCAGGTAAATAAAAAACATGTTGAAAAGTGAAGGCCCAAGCTGCTTCACAAGGGAGCCACAGGAACAGGAGAATATTGCTGGATTAAAAGAGAACCAAAATGCCTTTTCGTCTCTCCAAATAAAAGGCCAGTCCACCTGAAATAAAGTCTGTTTGTTTACTTAAAATAAAGTACCTGGGTATTGTTGTGTGTCTTGGAACACTCTTCCTCTTTCTCTAAATGTTATTGAAAAGCATTATTTATGATAAAAAGGTTTTGCCATGGAAAGTCCCTTGAGGCCTGGGTAGATAAAGAAAAAAAGTATCATCTTCTATAGAAAACTGTACTCTAAGAAAGTAATAAACTCAGTGAAATATGTTTATGAAATATATTTTTTTGCTACATTAAAACAAAAATTTTATGAATAGATTAACTAATGCTGGTTTTGTAACGGTACAAAGCACCTGCAAAAGAAAAAACGTGGTTTACATCTTTATGTCAGGCTTCATTTTTCAAAATATTTGTTCACTGTCTTTGACAGCATTTGTGTTGGCTGAGACCATTATCCTTTACTTTACTAGTTACGTCATGTTATATTTGTACCATATTTATATTGTAAACATGGCATGATTTAATTAAGAATAGCTTAAGTACAATTGCAATTTAGGATTTCTCTGAGAGGTCATCCTTGGTGTTTATGTTTCTCTCAATTTTATAAATAGCAAATGAATTATGAACATGAGAAAATGCTAAGGTTGGCCTTTAAATAAATAAGTATTTCATAATAATGATAGTAAAGAACATCGGACTTGAAACTTTCTAACTTTAAGTTAGAGGCACATGATATTTCCTACAGTTAATTTTAATTAGGTTTATCCTGCTGCACGATGGCATGAAAGAAAAGTTATTTAGTTTAAAAAGTGATTTAATTTGCCAAGCTGAAGTATTATCGAAAGTTGAATAGGCTGCCTATGAAGATATAGGCAAAGTGACAGATAGTCTGTGTCCTCCCATGCTGTCATCTATCTCATCTCATCTCATCTCATCTCATCTCATCTCATCTCATCTCATCTCATCTCATCTCATCTCATCTCATCTCATCTCATCTCATCTCGGAAAGAGAAATAAAATGAGGGGTATTTTCTAGTTCCTGTCCCATCCCTGCTTTTATACAAGAAAGTGGTAATACTGCTTTCCATATAACTGGGATGATCAAAAGGCAGAAGCATCTTTTCTATCATCCCTGTTCCTCTTCTCCTGGTCTCTGCAGAGACAGAATTTATAGCTTGGTCTATTGGGATGGAGATCCTACGCTATCTCATGCTGTTTTTCTATACTGACAGATGCTATTTGGAAGCAGAAAGAGACATGAAAAAGATTTATTATTCAAATGGATTACAGTGGAATCCTTAGAGCTATGCATTTTACAAAATATTAAGATTTAGCCCTGGAAGAGAGAAGAAAGAAATATGTCAAGATCAGATTTAAATGTTAATCTAAGTTTTGGGGTTGTTTTTTTTTTTAACTATAAACAACTCATTCACAACTAATATATCTCATCTGAAAAACAAAACAAAACATCTGTATGATGGAAAAAACCCACAATGTGGCAGGCAAAGAAAAAAGATGGCAGTTGCACTTGAACAGATTTACTACTGTGAAATAAATTATATGCATTACAAAAACACTGCTGATAATAGTGACAGATCCACTGTGCAGTAGTGTTGACTCAGAAGCCTTCATTAAAATGCCAAATTTCCAGCCTTCGTGTGCTGGCAACCTGGGTGGACACTAGTTTAAACACCAGCTTTCTAGAACTAAACACTCTCAGACCAAGTTATTATTTATACACAATTTATTATGCTGATGTGTCCAAGTTAGCAAAGCCAAGTTAATGCCTGAAACACCAGTAGGGATCAAACTGAGGAGCTTAGCAGGATAATTATGGTGGCATTTTTATCCACTTGATAGCAGGCCTAGCTTCAGCTAATGCGTACTCCAAAACCACTGTGCTGAGCTCCTGTGCTATGCACCTGACCGCCTAGTTGTGCCATGAGGAACCCAGCAACCTTTTTCTGCTCTCTGAACTGCTCATTCTCACCTCCCGACTTTTGGTTCTACTGTTAAGGACCACCATTGCACATACAGCTTTACAATCTACTGAAAGCAACTGGAGATAGTTTGAGGGACCACTGTATAAGACTCAGGATCCTTTGCTACAGGCAGGTAATGAACTGTGTAAAATCCCATTAGTTTTCAAAGTTAAAGGCCTATCTGATTTTCTTTTACCATTGATCACAAGATCACATCATTCCAGGTACCGCTCT
>NW_009646936.1:2643138-2676632 GCF_000708025.1 Charadrius vociferus | reverse complement strand
CATAAGACAATGAAAAATTAAAGAATCCTCAGGTTTCCTGAGCCAAACTTATTCAAATCTTGAAAACATTTTCAGTATCTGTAGTTTTCTTTAAGTCATCTCTTGTTGTTGTAATATCAAAGACAAAAGAAAAACAGGGAAAGGGAGATTCACATTTCTGCAGCTGCCATAAGACAGCAGAAGCAGCAAAAATAGGTTCCATAACTCTGCACATAATGTAATGTGATGTACTACAGCAATTTGAGGCTTTCAATAAAACATCCTTCCTTGTTTAACACAACAGCTATATGGATTGAGTAAATCTTCAGCTGATGTAATCTTTCCTGAGATATTACAGTATGTATGGGTGTATGCGGTTATGTATGTATGGATGGTATAGACTTTTCCAAATACTCACTCAGTTTTAGAGATTCTAAGTGCAAAGCTAAGGCTTGCGAGTACTGATGTAATAATGCTGGTTATGGGACAGATTATGCAGGTCCACCCTTTGGCAGACACAACTCAGAAGTGCACCTGACATTTTCAATACTTCCTCTCCCTTTGACACATTAATCTGCTGCTGGAAAAGTCAGACATTTCCCTCCCCCTTCTTTGGCTGATGTCTTAGCTGTCTTGGCCAGTACACAGTCGAACAGCACAGCTGAGTCGGGGGAAATTATACATAGCTGTCAGCTGGATTAATGGAAAGAATACACGCCCTGGAAATTATGGTCCTGCAGTATTGTTGCACAGAAACATCCTTACCTCCAAGATAATATGAACATACCCCCTGCTCAAACAAATGCTTTCATATAGCCTTGTACAAGAGCTGCTCTTCGGCTCTCACATGATGTGAATTGTTTCATCATACAGATGATGAGATATTTGGGCAAAGTGACATTTTATCTACTTCGGTAGTGTCCAGAAAGAAATAACAATATTCCAGCAGCAAAGGAGGTAGGACATGTCATGTTCTGGCTAGAAAGGCATCTCAGGTAAAATTACTTTATGTCATAAAATGTCATTCATCATTTTTCAACAGAAGCAAGTACCATAAATATACGTTTTGCTTTTATGAAGTGCTTTATGGAGAGGGACAGGAGTCCATATCTTTGCCTTAGTAGTTCAGTTTTTTCACTGGGACAAGTCAGCTGTTCCAACTTCAAAAGTCCACAGAAAAAGTCTCTAGGAATACAATAAACAACCTTTGCTTAAAGATGACCACCTAAAAGTACTTGGAATATCTGAATAAAAGTGGTCATATTTTCTGAATTTCTCAGGGGTCTAACTCGCACAGACTTGGAGTTTCTTAATACCTAAATCTTGAACTTTAGTAATAATTATATTTATAGAGAGACAGTTTTGGTAGTAGGTGAAACTAGTGTAAGATTTCTCTCCAATAGTCTTTGTGAAACAATTACTTGTCACAGCTGTACTTTGTGGTAGAAGCATCATTTTTACTCAAGTAGTAAAGTATTGCAGTAAGGACAGAGGAACAATCAAGACCAGGACACTCTGGGAATCAAGCTTGCCTCTGGACTTCTTTTTACAACCAATTCACCATGGAAATCCTACCTGAAGCTTTTCTAGTAAGTGGCCACACTAGAGGGGTCCTTTCATCTCTCAATTTTCTGAATTTCTATGTCAAGAGATAACACCACAGATTGTGATCTTTCCTGCAGTCCAGGTGTCATGGGAAGTCTCTTTTACTTATTCAGCCAGCTCTCTATGAAATCTCTAGGAAGTGAATTCTGTTCTTTTATATGGCCACCAGAAAGCCCTGTCCATTCATTTTCAACAATAATCAAATGCTAAGTGTATCAGCGTTCTGATTAACCCCATAGTCAAGGGAGCCCCAAGGTTTTGGAAGGACCACCAGAAACACTTGCATCTCTCAACATATTGGCACGCAAAAGGAACATCTGGACAACTGAAAAAGGAAGAGAGTACATTAAGCACTTTAATACAACTTACAGTAAAGTAAGTCCTGAATGGCAAGTCTAGCACTTTCCTGACCATCATAAAGAAATTTGACATACTGCTTTCCATTGCCTCTGTGGGTAGCCCTTAGGATGGTATTCTCCATCAAAGGAAATGATGTCCAAATCAAATAAGCCAGTGCTAGAACGAATCCACACTTGGCAAGTATATTTACAAATTAGAGCTGTATTATTAGGTGATAGACCAGAAAAGACCAAAGAGAGAATTTCAAGGCCTCGACCCAGAGAACTGGAATATGATCTCCCATCTTTCTTTCCTGATCATGGCATACATGATGAGAACGGTTTGGCTTTCTTTTTCCCTCCACATTCCCATTGTCACAAAAGGCACACAGATGATTTGGCAAAAGAGTGAGTGGAAGCAGATAACAGTTCATATTTACCAAACATAGGCCTAGGTTAAAGATACTATCAAGATTAGAGACTTAGTAGTCTGACAAGCAATTCTGGCATTTATGATTCTTTGTGTTTTGGTCACATTGATACATGATTAGACCTCTTTTACAATTCAGCAATGTCTGGGATTTTAAATCCCAGTGGTTGTGGTTGCTGGAAAAATTCCGAGGGGATGGTAGAATTTGGCCTCTCAGCCTCTTGTCTGGTCTCTGAGTTTGCACATATAGAAACCCAGACACAGCTATGCTCCGCAGTCTAGACCAGCTCTTCGGACGTAGGTCCCTAAGGGAAAAAATACACCTCCTGCATTCTGTGTAAGGCACTGTATAGTATACTTCTGAACACTGTGAAAATATCCAGCTGTCCTCCACTGAGTTAAGCAGCACTAATACCCTGGAGTCAAGGATAAGCCAGCGTTCACTGCATGAACCATGCTTTGTGAAGATGGCAACTGAACAGGTTCAGGCAAATTTTATTAGCTTTCAACAGGTCTTGGGACATTGTATTGATCCACACTTCTTCATTTTTTAATGGAAGATTTATGTACCTGTATAATATATTGGCTCATCACACCAATAGATAGACTGGTGCTATGATTCTGACAGAGCATCTTTGATTGTTGAGAGCTCTGAGCTGAAGATAGGGGTGAAACAAAGCAATGTGCTCTCTTGCAATGGTTTGCATTTGTTTAGTGAAAAGACATTGCATTGTAAGATAACTTGGGTAAATATAGCTAAATATGCACAAAGTCAAGGATGTACTTTATATCACTGTGACATCAATTATCCTGTTCCCCTCATACAGCAGTTTTCTGTATACTTACGTAAACCTGGGATACATCCAGATTAAACACATTCTTGCCTGTGTTGCCTTTTTTTCCAGATTGTTCCACTGGAACTTGCCCAATCCAATTTATACTGGCTGACTTAGTAGTTTCCCCTCATGATATTTCTTCTGGAAATGCAGACTTACAAAAAAGGTCATGGTTTACATGTAATTTTTCACCAATAACTGCTTCCCTCCCTTTATTTTCAACTGCAAATTAGTATTTCATAAATGTATTTGGTGGGAAAAAATTCTAACCATAGTGTTCTCTGGCTTCAGGGAGACAACATTGTAAAAATGAAAAAAACAAGAAGTAATATGAAAATATAGTTGAAAATGAAGGGACACATAGTGTTTTATAAAGATCACACTAATACCATAGCATCCAAACAAGGACTTGCCTTTTGTGCTGATTCTGAAACTATCCACTTTCTGGAAGGAACTTGGTTGAACAAAAGATAGCAAGAAGACATAGAGGATACAGGTCTTTGATCTCTTGGAAACTACTAATGCGCTTCTTCCTGCCCAAACTAATTTCTATTTGGATGGTCCTTACAGCTCTGTGGGCGGTGTTAAGGTTATGGGGGTTTGTTGCCTCTGTCACTAGTTGTTCTGCATTGGTCAGAAGACACACAGGGCATTAGCCCTTTTGCTGTAACACATTTGAGTAATTTTTTGTTTGATGGCATTTTATGAGGGAAATCATAGTCACAAGCACAAACACTCATACAAACTTCAGGAACTGCCGTGTGGATATTTCTGGAGAAGACATTGTAAGTTAATTCCTGCAAAAACTACTAGTGGGTCAGAAACGGGAGTCCTGCATGAATCATGAGTAGTCAAATAAAGGCACAAAGTGTTTATGGATTTTCTGTACACAGTGAAAAAATGAAGGGCTACATTTTAGCATCTTTTAGTATAGCTTAAGCCCCAAAAACTTACATGGGGAATTTTGCACCTAAAGAGTAAACTGCAAGTGCCAAAGAATTTACTTTGATCCGTACACCTGCCATTAAACCAATGTGGAAACAATAACTGAGATTTGGACTGCCAATTCAATCAAAGAATGATACAGGGCCTTTGTATTAAAGAAGACCTACCATATTTCCATTTTAAGAATTTAATTGGGAGGTACATTTCTGCATGTCCCCTAGACAGTGCTGAATTAAGAGTATGGGTGTGACTATGGCTATTCCAGACAGTAAACAATGCACTAGAAACATATTTACTATCTGGTTCAGGGATAGAAGAACTGGATTTTGTTTTCAGTTCCCCTTTGTATTTAATTACTTATCTTAATTGTTTCTAAATGTTGCACTCTTTACATCGTTCTGAAAAGAAAATACTGGAAAAGACTATTTGACGGTGCCTTCCAGAATAAGAAAAATAATAAAATCATATGAAAGTGAAGTGTCCTGCTGTTTGATCTGACAAACACTATTGTTCAAAGTGGAACATTCGGACTTATAAACTCTTCTAACTTCTTACTATTCCCATCAGAAACAGGCTGACAAGCTTGAAATCATTAGTCTATTAACAAAGCAATCATCAATAGTTTTTTTTTTTTTTTCTCAACATATATATGGCATTTTTTCACTATAATGTTGTCCACCAGCTTGAAGAGAGAATACTGAGAAAGGACTAACTGATCCCAGCCTGTTTTACAGTGAAGCTACTAGATGAAGACTGACTTCTTTTCATAATTAAGGATGAGAAGTTAAAGAAATATAACTGCATCAGCACACATATAAAGCATTATTCCTGTCTGCACCAAACCTTTTTAAGCTATTGGATCAAATGAAGATGGTGAGAGTCAACTGGAACGATTGTTAGTGCTAGTCTAGACTCAGATTAGTGACAAAAAGGACATAACCTTGTCAGCCGGACTAAGAAGACATGTTCTTATTATTACAACTGAGTTTTATTTGTTGAGAGTTTCATAGTAACCAAGCTAATCTGAAAATACACAGTTCACAATGCACAGGGGTATTCGTTGCATAACTGAATGTAAACCACAATACAGTGTGTTATATTTCAAACTTTAACCACAAAGTGACGTAATAGAAGAGTTTGATATGTTATCTGACAATAGACCTATAATCAGCACAAATATCATATTTGTTAGCTTTTGCTTAAGAACTAGAATATTTTTGACAGGCCTAATTTGCTTGGTTTTCTATTATTAAAAATTCAATGGGAGACGAGCATAGCAGGCCTGAAGATCCTTACTTAGAAAACACAAAAGCTCCAGAAACAAATGAACAACAAATAAACAAAACTCTGTTATTATATACTGATATACACAGGGAAAAAAAAAATGTATTTTTGTTGCTGTCTGTGTTAGATTAAGCTGAAAACAACTTTTTTTTTTTTCTTTTAAAGAGATAAAGTTTTTAATATTCATTGGTAGATACAAGATTCATTGACCCTGGTAGGCCTTTGATGCTGATCTAACCACTCCTGTCCCCAGCTTTCCCCCTCCCCACCACATTATTCTAAAGGAAGGGAAGCTAATTGGAAACAATCCAGCTGAGTTATACTGGAATTAGAAGAGTTAGTCATTAAACAACAGATTTATAACAATATGGCTCACAGTCTGTTCTCATTTACTTTCTTCCTTGGGATTAATCCCATTGAAATCCCAAGAATTGCTCTGAGTTACACCCCTAAAATTAAAACCAGAATGAGACCTGTGGATTTTACAGACCGAATCACATGATCATTTGCTGTTAGTCAGAAGTTTCTGTGTATAGGCACTAAAAGTCATAAACCTCTTATAACAGCAAGGATTTTTGGCCAGTTTTGATAATCTTTTAATACCAGATGTTCTTGGTCCCAAATGAACAGGAACTAGCTTATGGTTTTGTATCAAGGAAACACAAAAATCTGTGGTTTTGCACTGTTTGGATTAAAACTAGGTGATACTGGATAGACTTGAGGAAACCTTGTTTTGTGGCATTCAAAGAAATAAGGATTTGAAATCTATAATTTTTCAATTTTTAAAAAAGAAACATTGTTTTTATTCTGAACCATGAACAAATCAAAGTGATTGAAGGGCTTTCTTTATTCCCTGAAGAAAACCATGTGCAACAACATATCATAAGGTAGAAAAGCAAAATAAAAGTCCTGAATAGTTGAAATCATTACCTGTTTACGCTGTAGTGCTTGATGTGCCAAAGCTTTGATTGTTCCAGATTATAGTTTGAAAGGTACAGAAAATCTGTTATACCTGACTCTATGTATTTTACTTAGCTCAATGACACCTGCTCTGGGAATTCGACTAACCAAAACTACAAAGTGGTTCACAAACCCTATTCCTCAATGAATACCTTGATTTCTTTGGGGAGACATGTTCAGAAACACAGGTAGGTGATCAGAAGGCTTTAGATTGGGCAGAAATTGATGGGTCACAGAGATGAAGGTTGGAATATCCCCCAGAAACTTTTTACCCAACTCCCTGTGCTGGTGCAACAGCTTCAGGTACACCTGCCTGTAGGAAAAGCTTAAGGCTATAAGGACCGAGTTTTGAAGCTGAAGGTCATTTAACTGAGAGGAATTTAATGACTTCTCAAGTATTCCTTTTTACCTGCAGCGAGGGACATTTCATTTCCAGCCTTTGCACAGCTTTTTAGCATAGCAAAAAGCTTAAATCTTCCAGTAGTTCCTAGCCAGACCATCCCTCATACCATGTGAAACTTCATCAGGATTGTTAGCATTCAAATGCGACAGTAAATTGTTATAATCTTGTCATTCTCCCTTCTCTGATTTTATGATGAGTACAACAAAAGAAGACAAAAGGTAGTATCACTCTCTCACTACTGAAAGTACAGAGAAATATTCTGAGAATTGAAATATATTTGGTAACAAATACATCAGAATCCTGAAAGTCTAAGCGCGAGCAAAAATTTCCTTAGAGATTTTTAATAACTCATACTGCTCCAGAGCCTGGATTGTAATCACTAAGGACAACAATTAGAAGAAGAAATTTAGTAGCACTTTAAGGGTTAAATAAGGGGAACTCAATGATCTTCAAGGTCCCTTCCAACCTAAACCATTCTATGATTCTATGATCTAAGCTGTTGCCTTCCCTTAGATGAGTGAGCAGTAATGTCTTCGATTGAATACCCATCTGAAAGACAGGGCTATTCATGCAGCATTCAACATTTTGCACAACCAGCTTTAAATGTATGTTGAATTCCTTCAGTAGGACTTCTCATACTATTCTATTTCAGTAATAAGAATCCTGCCTATGTCATCTGAGTAAAATGTAATCAATATTTTTAAAAGTTACAGTAACCTTTTTCTAAAATTGAAACATAGGGAAAATATTTATTACCTGGTCTGATGCAAACAATCTTCTGCAATCTTTGTAGTTTTGCACAGCGTACTACATATGCCCTTTGTGGTTTCACTACTAAATTTATTACCATAGTACTGACTCTCAAGCGGTTGCTTGGTGCTTTTTGATGTGAAGTCACTTTCAGGTTCTATTACTCTGAAAAAAAAGAGAATTTTGAGAAGAAAAGCTGACTCTTTTGAGAAGAATTTACTGATTTTAACTGAAACAATATTTGACTTAAGACTGCAAGCCTGAATGTCAATTCTTTCTATACTTCCAATTCATCCTTGTACCATATATTTTTTCAAAACTTCATGTAAACGAATATGGGGCATAAATTTTGTAATAGCGGACATTGTTTCATGTTGATACTTAGATACATGTTTATTTTAAACTCACAGACACTAGAAACAAAACCAATTAAACCATAGTGGTTTACATGCATGCATAAAATAAGACAGAAGTGGATGTGAATAAAGATTCACAGTCACCTACACCTCACTTCAAAAGTCTTCAAAGTACTTTTGATAATTATCCATTGCACCGTCATGTTTAGTTTTTGAATATTGCAAATAGCTGATACTGTTTTTTAAATTTAGTCTTCTGGGACTCAAACCAAAAAGATTTACCCCAACTCTGCACATTTCCACATCCCTTTTTAGTTTTTTTGTATGACAACAATGCTTAAGAGACCCCCAGTGAGTTGAGGGCCAGAGCTGTACAAACATAGAAGACAACCATTGCTACAGATTGTTTTTAAACCTGTTTTTTTCCTGTTTATGAGGTTGGTGGAATTTTATGGTTTTGCTCGTCTATTCCTTCTGGTTACAATCATGCATTTGCAAAGTTTACCCAGAAGTGTCTAGTTTACTGTAACTTTGTTTCTAGCATCCGTTCTGGCAATGATTACTGTAACTGACCAAGATTCTGGGATGCTTAAGTGTTAGAAACTACAGAAAAGAAACTACTTTTTCTGTTTATTTTCAGAGTTTGTCTCCCAGATGTAATCATAATTACTATTTTAAGTCTCTAACATCTAGTCTTCTTTTCTGTTGGTCTTAATTTGAAAGAGCAGTAGCTGTGGTGCATGGCACTTCTGTTGGCAAGAATCGATAATCATGAACATAATGCAAACTAGCGAGTTTATATGCAGGAAAAAACAAGAGTTTGCATATCAGAAAGAGATTTATTCCAGGTCAAAATCACTCCAGTCTTGAACCACCTCTTCTAAACCTGAATGTCCTCCAGTCCTACCTAGTTTGTGTGTTTGTTAACCTTGTAAAACACAGCTAAGGATACTAAACCCTCTCTCCAGAAGCATAATCCAGTCTTTTTGCTTATTGTCTCTATGCCTTTTGAGTTTTGTGAAGTCTAAAGTTGTAGGCCCTGTAGTTTGATGAGTAAGAAATGGGAAAAGGGAGATAGAAATTTATCACTCTTTTCCTGCAAGAATGCCCTTCTCAATAAATGAAAGATGGTTTCCTAAAGTACCCCTTACAAACACTGGCTGTTGAGAAATATTATTTTATGTATATTGACCAAACCAATAGGACTTTTTTCAAAAGAAGTAAAATCTTTCAAAAGAGAACAAATTCCTTTGAAGTGAATAGTGCTTATTCAATCTACTGCCCCCAAAAGTCTCAGTCCTTTACTGTAGTGACCTGATTAGAGGTGGGACAATAGTTCAGCCCATGTCTACAGCTTCTGTGCAGAGGTTATAATTAAGGACAATAATTAGTCCCCATTCCAATTGTTGTTTGCTGGAATGGATACATTGTACAGAAAGCAGAGCTGGAGTACTAACCCATGTCAAATGCACGATCATTGACTCATCACACACTAAAACCCCTTTACAACTGACATAAGTAATACTGGAATCGAAATGTTGCTAGGCTGCATATATCACAGATACAAACTAGAGCTCTGTAATTCCCCTCTGTACCTCTTTACTTAATAATTAACAAAATTATAGGCTAATGCATCTTTAGAAGTCTAAAGTTCTGGATCTCTCACCAACTCACCTCCAACAGAGTTGGTCTTCTTAAGTAATCACTAATGCTATTAGGTGATAAAATACCATGATGATGAAGTGCTACAGAAATGCTGTCTTACAGTGTGAGGTGTTATAAAGATTCCAGGGAGATCATCATGAACAATCCTATAAGATGACTCCTTTCTTGTAATATGGGGACGCAAATGATGTGTAATTGAGAGTTTTACATTAAAGGTACATTTCTTATTCCAGAATGATTCAGCAGATGAGGTGTAAATGTTAAACAACCACAGTGATGTCATCGCCCCACATGTAAATCTCTGGAACAAGACCCTGGCAACACAGGTAATGATGTTACTGTACTATAAGTAAGCCAAATATTGTTTAAGCAGTTGTAGCACAGATTTCCCTACTGCAAGCCAAACGGATTTGCCAAAAAGTCCTCCAAAGGCTTAATAAATAATAATTTAACCATGATCTATATGTCAATAAAACAGCTGAATCAGCCTTTATAACTCTAGAGAGGATTCAGTACCACAACAAATGTTCAGGTGACTTACCTAGCAACACTATACCAATCAATCTTTGTGTTTGCATGATTCAAGTAAAGGCTTCATCATGTTATTTTTATTCATATGGGTATGCATGGATTGTCTGACAGGAAGACTCTTCATCATTCCCATATTTCATGGGAGAAAATGCAGATGTAAATTACCCTTCTCCTAGGAGCAGTGAAGAGCAAACCCCACCATCTCAGAGAGGAGAGATTTTCCAGTGAGGTATGCACTTCCAAGGCAGGAAATTTTATGGAGCGTGTCCTAACTCCAGATATTTTATATTTGATTTGAAAGCTTCATTGCCTAGTTAGTATTTCCTTCCTAGATAACTGTTGCATCTTTAGTTTCAAAAGCCATGATATATACTTCAGAAGAGTAAGCATGGCAACTAATGCTGTGCCAAGTGGTAGAAAAGAATTCTCCTTTGTTTTCATTACTTTCCCCTCTGATGCAGCAAGAAACATCTGTGCCATAGATGGCCATAGCTGTATTAGAGATTGTTGTTTCTTATGAGTCAATAAGAATGTCTCTAAAAAGCTACACTTATGTTCTTGGATTCCGAAGGCCCAACTTAAATTTGAAACCAAATTTTATTTTCAAGAAGTTGGGCTTTTTTTTTTGTCTTTTTTATTTCATGCAAACTCAAGCTAAAATAAGAAGACATGAAGTTCTACCACTCCATAAACTTTAATTTGATTTCTTACTCTTTTTTCAATGTGTCTTAAATACAAAGTGAATTAAAAAAAAATATGAGACCAACCATTAAAAACCCACCTGCTCTCCCAACAGCCACAACAAGAGGCAGGATACTTAAGCCAGATTTTATTCAAATTCTTGCTTATCACAGAATCACAGAATGGTTAGGGTTGGAAGGAACCTCTGGAGATCATCTAGTCCAACCCCCCACCAGAGCAGGGTCACCTACAACAGGTTGCACAGGACGGCGTCCAGGCGGGTTTTGAATGTCTCCAGAGTGGGAGACTCCACAGCCTCTCTGGGCACTACTCCCATCCCCCTGGCATCCTCCCATTAAGTATTTGTATGTATTAATAAGATCCCCCCTCAATCTTCTTTTCTCTAGACTAAAGAGACCCAAGTCCCTCAGCCTTTCCTCATAAGAAAGGTGCTCCAGTCCCCTAATCATCTTTGTTGCCCTTTGCTGGACCCTCTCCAGCAGTTCCCTGTCTTTCTTGAACTGGGGAGCCCAGAACTGGACACAGTACTCCAGATGCGGTCTCACCAGGGCAGAGTAGAGGGGGAGGATGACCTCCCTCGACCTGCTGGCCACACTCTTCTTGATGCACCCCAGGATGCCATTCGCCTTCTTGGCCGCCAGGGCACATTGCTGGCTCATGGTCATCCTGTTGTCCACCAGGACTCCCAGGTCCCTCTCCACAGAGCTGCTCTCCAGGAGGTCAGCCCCCAACCTGTACTGGTGCATGGGGTTATTCCTCCCCAGGTGCAGTACCCTACACTTACCCTTGTTGAACTTCATAAGGTTTCTTTCTGCCCAACTCTCCAGCCTGGCGAGGTCACGCTGTAAGGCAGCACAGCCTTCTGGCGTGTCAGCCACTCCTCCCAGTTTTGTGTCATCAGCAAACTTGCTGATGGTACACTCTATCCCTTCATCCAGATCATTGATGAATATGTTGAACAAAACTGGGCCCAGTACTGACCCCTGAGGGACACCACTTGTTACTAACCTCCAACTAGACTCTGCGCCACTAACCACAACCCTCTGAGCTCTATCTGTAAGCCAGTTCTCAATCCACCTCACTGTCCATTCATCTAAGCCACACTTCCTAAGCTTTCCTGTGAGGATGATGTGGGAGACAGTGTCGAAAGCCTTGCCAAAGTCAAGGTAGACAACATCCACTGCCCTCCCCTCATCCACCCATCTAGTTACTTTGTCATAGAAGGCTATCAGATTAGTCAGACATGACTTCCCCTTGGTGAATCCATGTTGACTACTTCTGATAATCTTCTTTTCATCCAGGTGCTTTGAGATGACTCCCAGAACAAGCTGCTCCATCATCTTCCCAGGGATGGAGGTGAGGCTGACCGGCCTGTAGTTTCCCGGGTCATCCTTCCTGCCCTTTTTGAAGACTGGAGTGACATTGGCTATCCTCCAGTCCTCAGGCACCTCACCTGTCCTCCAGGACCTTTCAAAGATAATGGAGAGAGGCCCAGCAATGACTTCCCCCAGCTCCCTCAGCACCCGAGGGTGCATCCCATCAGGCCCCATGGATTTATGTATATCCAATTTATCTAACTGATCTTTAACGTGCTCCTTGTCAACCAAGGGATAGTCTTGTTTCCCCCAGACTTTCTCTGTTACCTGCAAAGTCGGGGTCTCACAAGGACTGGCCCGAACAGTGAAGACAGAAGCAAAGAAGGCATTTAGCAACTCCGCCTTCTCTGCATCATCCGTCACCACAGCACCTGTCTCATTCAACAACGGGCCCACATTTTCCCTAGTTTTCCTTTTGTCTCCTATATACTTAAAGAAACCCTTCCTGTTGGCCTTGACATCCCTCGCCAGGTTCAATTCCAAGGCTGCCTTGGCTTTCCTTGTTTCCTCCCTGCATACCCTGACAGCATTCTTGTATTCCTCCCAAGCAGTCAGCCCCTTCTTCCACCTATTGTAAACTCCCTTCTTCCACCTGAGCCTTTTCAGAAGGTCCCTGCTCAGCCAAGCAGGTCTCCTTCTCCCCTTGCCTAATTTCTTTCTCTTTGGGATGCACTGATCCTGAGCTTGGAGGAAGTGATTTTTAAATAGCAGCTAGCTCTCTTAAGCCCCCTTACCCTTTAGAGCCCTCTCCCATGGGATTTGACCACGAAATTCCTTGAAACGATCAAATTTAGCCCTCCTGAAGTTTAGGGTTTCAACTCTACTTGTCATTTTGTCTATTCTACACTTAATCCTGAACTCTATCTTCTCATGATCGCTGCAGCCCAGTCTGCCCCCAACCTTTACATCCTCCACCAGTCCCTCTTTGTTTGTGAGTATCAGGTCCAGTAAAGCACCTCTCCTTGTAGGTTCCTCCACCACCTGAGTCAAAAAGTTGTCATCAATGCACTGGAGGAACCTCCTGGACTGTACGTGCCCAGCTGTGTGGCCTTCCCAGCAGATATCAGGGTAGTTGAAGTCCCCCATGAGAATCAAGGCCTGTGATTGTGAGGCGATTCTCACCTGTCTGTAGAAGGCCTCATCAACTTCCCCATCCTGATCAGGTGGCCTGTAATAGACACCCACAACTTTGTCTCTCATATTACCCTGCCCCTTGATCCTTACCCACAAGCTCTCAACTTGCTCTTCATCTGTTGCCAGGGAGAGCTCGATACATTCCAGTTGGTCTCTCACATAAAGAGCAACTCCACCGCCTCGCCTCTCTGGCCTATCAGCACCACTTGGCAACCAAAACTTCCTTGTCTTATAATAGAGATTACCCACAGAATAAGTCATATTTAAGACAATACAGTATCAAATTTGGGCCTTATTTTCAAGTGGCCCAAACCAATTCATTTAAGCTTCAATTGTTTAACAATTTGTTTAACTTGAAATGTTTTGATAAATTACTTATTTTCCAATTGAACCTTAAAAAAAACAAACCTTCAAAAGATTGAAATCTTGTTACCTGAATACAATTAAGAATAAATACTTCAATTTTCTTATTGAAGTAGGATTTTTTTTCCTTGTCTTTGACAATACAAAACAAAATTTAGTGTCTGGCATTCAAAAGTTTTAACATTTGGGTGTTTGAAATAACCCTGATGATTTTTTTTGGTATACCATTTATCTTTCATGAAGATTCAATTTTTTAAATATATATTTTGTTCCATCTCAAACATGAAGAATTTTCAAAGTATCAGAATGTCTTGCAAAATGAAACAAAAATTGTTCTTACTCCTTAGTAGACTTGCCAGAAAACAGCTTGTTTAATTTAAAAACAGGATTAAATGAATTGCATGTGGCTTGCTGCTACTATCACAACCAATGGTGACCTTTGTTAAAACAAAAATATTTCTCATTGTTGTCAAAGTTTGTGTGGTATATTTAACTTACTCCCTGTCAGGATTTGAAAGGCCACTTCCAGTGGTTTCAGCTGGGCAAGCAGAAGAGTGGAAAGAGATGTTATGGTTAGAGAAAATGGAGTTCAGATGCAGAAAATGGAGTTCAGATGTAAAAAAGGTAAGAAGTACTAGTCTACAGCATGTTTGTTTAAAGGAACATGTCAGGAACTAGAAAACTCCCTGTTCACAACTGGAGTCTGAACTAAAGAACAGATGGAAGAAAAGTCACATGCAGGACAAAACATTAAGGACAAGAAGGTGATGGAGAGTAGTTAGCATGGATTCACAATGGAAAGTAATGCTTGTCCAATATGATAACCTCCTACTGTGTAAGGCCAGGCTTGATAAATGAGGGGAAAGCCATGGGAATTGTCTACTTGGAGCTCAGTAAGGCTTTTGCATTGTCTCCCATGAAATCCTCATAGAGAAGCTGGTGCGGTATAGGCTAGATGAGCAGACAGTGAGGTGGTGTGAAAACTGGCTGAACAGTTGAGCTCAGTGTTGTGATCAGTGGTGTGAAGTCTAGGTGGAGGCCAGAAACTAGTGGCGTACCCCAGGGCTCAATATTAGGGCTCAACCCTGTTCAACATTTTCATTAATGATCTGTATGATTGGACAGAGCACACCCTCAGCCAGTTTGCTCATAATACCAAACTGGGAGGGGTGGCTGATACACCAGAGGGTCATGCTGCCATCCAGAGGCACCTTGACAGGCTGTAGAAATGGGCTGATCAGAAATTCATGCAGTTCAGCAAAGGCGAGTCCAAAGCCCTGCACCTGGCACAAATAATTCTGCAATACTGTAAAAAAACCCAACAGAAAAGTGCATGTGATAAGTGCTGTATTACCGACTTGTTTTCATTTTCTTTGACAACAAACCGCTACTGTAAACAGCAACCTCAGTATTCTTCTGTTTTCAGCCCCGTTTTTCAAAAACCTTTAGAGGTAATGTCTGAGAAATACAAGGGCAAAGGGTGATATGCACTGTAAACTACCTTTTGTACGATGTTTATCACAGGTTAGAAAGCAGAGATGAGAAGTAAGTAGGGTCAGCAAAATCCCATCTGGTGGGCATACTGTGAAATTCATTTTCTTCCCAAAACTGAGTTTGAGCCTACTAAGAAGTAAAAGAGTGGGGACAGAGGGGAAATAAGAATGTATTGAACAATATAAAAATTGTAATTTCTCAGATTCACAGACATTTTTAAGCTTTTCCAGCACAATTTACCAAATGGTTACTGTCCCGATCCAATATTGGGAAGGTTTCGTTATAATCCCAAGGACGAGATTAAGACGCTGAAAGCGGTCAGATGTTGTACAAACTTTTACTTTATTACCTGACCAAACTGGGGAGAGAAGATAAAAAAGGGAGGCCGAGTGAAGGCAAAAGGGGAAAGGAAGAGGGATAAGGAAAGGAAGAAGGAAAAGAGAGTAAGAATGTGAGAGAGTTCACTGCTATTGCTCCGAGTCCAATGGTTCTCTGCTGATTCTGTCAATCATGACACGTTCTGTCAAAGCTGGGATCCGGGAAGGCCCAAGGCAACGAGGAGCTTGGGAAGACGAGGAAAAAGAGCGAGCGCAAGGAAAAAGAGCGAGCGCTGTCAAAGGGGGCGTGCTCCTTATATAGGGCCTTGCTCATGCGCAGATCACAAATGTGTATGTGCTGTTTGTGCTGGACGCACTGTTCCCTAGAAGCCTTCTCCTGCACTTTTCACACCCCTGGTCCCTGCACAGGCGCACAAGGTTGTCCATTCCACAACTGTGAAGGGGATGGTCTTCTAGGAGCAAGATGCTCAATTTCGGGAGATGGTGGTATGGCAGCAATGTTGAGACAAAACCACATTTGATCCCGGTTCGCTCCAGTTACCTTAACAAGTAGCTTTCTGTCTGCTTCCACCTCTCCTTGCCTTTGATACAGCAATGAAAATGCACAAGGAAAACCAGACAGACATTAGCACAAATCTTCAAAACTCTCAACAGCTGTGAAGCTTGAAAATCCTAAGACACTTAACCAAATAGTTCTGGATAGAAGGACTTATTGGGTGTGTGAAGAGTATTTGATATCTGTGATAAAAGCAGCTTTGTACTTGTAAACTATTAAAAGCACAACAGATAGACGATGTTGTAGAAAGGATAGGTGAGGCAGGGATACGTTACAACACCTGTTCTTCACATAAAAAATACCTGCTTTTCTTTCCTTATACCCCCTACAGGAAAGATGAATGATATTTACCCGTCTTTGGCTCTGGGAATTTGTGGCTTAGAAGTGTACCATCTTACATTTGTAACATGCTTATAGGGAGTGCCTCAACAGAGCAGTAGTCTAGAAAGAGTATTTTTGTTTTCTCAAATGATTGATGCATAAGAGAGGGCCAAATTGAAACCAACAGTTAAATTTCAACCAGGCACCTTCTAGCACCACTCAGACCACACTTCCAAATCAGAAACTCTGCAAAAAGAGTTCAAAATACGTGTCTGTCTGACAAGACCAAAATCTAAGACATTTCCTGGGACGAAGTCAAAACTCAAAGCATCTTGCCAAAATCTGCTTGCTAACAAAAATTCTGAAAGGAAACTCTGTTATTAGCTATGCAATATAACTATAAACTACAGTCAGATCTGTGTTTTTGTATGGTTATCTGAAATACCTGAATGTCTGCTACTATAACCCCAGCCTGGCTAAGCTAACCCAAGATTGGATAAATTTACAGATACCAAACAGATGCTTCCTTAATATAGTGCTAGTCTTTCTGTAATATAAGACATAAATCAGTTCCCTTGGCTTAATTAACTATTGCTGTACATGAAAAGAAAGCTCCACGTTGCCTTTCATTACATGTCTAAAATCAGAGTTGTCTTTATCAGACTGTTAAGGAGAGGAGAAGGAGAACTCTGTTTAGTAGTTTCTAAAGTAATAACTGGTACTCTTTAGCACTTTGACATTAGGGAAATAGATGTTGTACTCTTTAGCACTTTGACATTAGGGAAATAGATGTTGTGTTATAGGAAGAATCATTATAGCAGACTACATATCGAGAAAAGCAATATTGTCATCTCCCCTCACTGAAGAGTTGCAGGGTTGTTTTCCACCCCTCATTTTCAGAACTGTCAACCTTTCTGAAGTATGGTTTGTGGTAGTAAACCCTCTTGACAGATGAAATGAAGTCTCACAGTTCCTGTGGAAGATTATGTTCAACCACAAAAAGCTAACATTATAGAGAGTGATTTTTGCTGTCTGTATTGGGAAGTCAATCAGAAGCTGAGAATTTAGTCCAAGAATTTCAGGATGCTGAAAATTCTATTTAGTTGTTTATGGAGCTGTCTGCACACTTGGTTTGCTTAAAAACAAAGATATTTTAAGGCAACGTGGTCAGAAATTGAGTCTTATTTTTCCACAGGATTTTCCTTTCATTATGCATTCTTGTACATTTATGTATATATAAAAATACCAATTAAAAATTTTCAGGAACAGTCAACTACTAAGAAGTTGATTTTATCTTGTCAGTGCTACAGTAATATTTTAAGAGAATATGTTCAAAGCTTACTGGATTGAAATATTCTCCACATCAGACATAAGTCTAAGAAAGTGATGCTTATTTTTCTTTGTAGCCTGTACCCAGAGTCAAGAGATATTCTGGCTTACAATGGATATGCAATTTCAACATGACATCATGCATTTCTTATTGCCTTTCTCCAATAAGTGACATCAACAAGCTCTTTAGCTTTAATGTCAGTCATTTTGATAGCTATGGTTTCTCTTATATTTTCAAGATTACTCTTGAAATGTTCACTGGAGGGTCTCTTAAATGAACCAAGATTTGAATTATATGGAAAAAAAATCCCACAGGGGAGATCTATTGCTTTCTTCCTATTACTGTGTTAAGCTGAGATGCCTGCTCCTGTCATATAGATCTTGCAGGAGGCTGGACTAACACAGTTCTCATGTACACTATTGTAAACTTGAAGAATTCCATTAAATCAGAAAAGCTACTTTACTTTCTTTTTTGTTGGTGTTCTGGGTTTTTTTTGCAGGGTGGAGGGGCCGAGTTGTTTGGGGGGTTTTGCCTCTTGGTAGCTCTTTTACCCCACTGAAAAGGCATAAAGAAAATGGAAACTGTTGTTAGAAGAGATAAAGTATTCTAGAAAGAATTACGCTAGAATACTTGTATGCCAGCTATGGCTGGGGTAAGAGAGAAAGTAGAATCGTAAGCAATGTTCAAGTTTATTTTTAACCTTTTGATTGCATCTAGCCACTGGAGCCAGATTGTAAACTACAGAATTGCTGAGACAGTCACTGAGTACCAATGAGCCAGTGGACTGGGCTAATGTTCGAAAGGAATATAATCTGAGCTAAAGGGTCAGAGAATCAGGGACAGCAAACTTATACTCATTTACATCGCTACAGTGTACGTATTAATTCATATTAATGATTCTACAACCCCCACCCCTGCTTTCCATGTGAAGTCCACACATTTTCCAGTTTAAGAACTTTATCACGATGATTGTGAAAAGTTTCACCTTCTGAGTTTTTACTGCAGTTTATCACTAGACACACACTTAACCAGAACGAACAATGTCAAAGATTAAATGGGAATTCAGACAAGGACTCATCTTATTTTGCTTTTTTCTGAAAAACTGGTCACAAATACCATACAATCAGAAGATTGGTGTTTCCAACACAGAGCCTCATTTATTATTGGTCTTTAAGATTATTCACTTATATATTTTTTCCCCAGCTACCACTTGGATCTCTTCAGGATTCCCTCTCCCCCGCAGTCTGTGTTATCCATAACCAATGAATAACAACAGCATCAGCAAGTCTTCCAGGCTTTTCTTAAGAAAAATTATTCTGATATAATTCAAAGAGATCCATCATTTTATATTCCTCACATAGAAACAAAACTGGGGGTTTTTGTCTGTAGCTGCACACCTTGAGGAAGAACCACACAGAGCATGTGACACATATAGGAAGCTTTGTTGAATTATCCTGCATCTCAGACACAGGAGCATTTATTCATCTCTTCTTGGTGGTGTGTTAGCCAGGCTTACCTCACCATTAGGTGAGCACCTGCAGACAGAAAGTTCTGGGGTTACATACACAATGCTTTTCTGAGCTATAATAGGCTAGAGAGCATCTCTGTATCAAACTGCCTGAAAGAATAGGTAAGGAGTCCTTTAAAAGGTATGGTTATATTCAAGCAACACCTACTGTACAGCGGTAGAGTTGCATTCCATTTAAGTAACACTAAGTTACATTTTGACAGGAAAACAAAAACACCCTTCAACACTACTGCCTTAGATAACAACATGGACAATGTAAGTTTTCATAGGTCCATATGTTCAATGTGGACATGCAGCACTTCTGTACTACTCAAAATTTATTAAAATATTCACTTTGCTAGTTTAAAGAACCATCTGCAAGCTCCTATACTTGCAAACTTCTATGCTTTTTTCCTTTTTTTTTTTTTTTTTTTTTTAAGGGATGATTGGCATTTTTTGCCAGAATCTGATCAGATCTGGTCAGATCATATTTCGTATACATTCCATGGAAATAAACTCATTATCCAATCTAGACACATGATACCTTAAATATCATCAAAAGCAGCCATCACCCTCCTGACTAGCTCCTGAACCTGGTCTAGCCACTTTACTATGGTTTCAGGAAGATAGCCTGATAGTCAAGTATACAAAGCGTCATTTAATATAAGGAGCCATACAAGATCACATACTGATGAAACACTTCACTGTGTTCTCAGCCTATTCATGCTAAAAGATGCATTTCTGTATGTGATAACAATGGAACAGAATTACTTGTATATAAGATTAGCATCACTGTTTTGAAAGGAAATACGGTCTTAATGGGTTGAATGCCTGTAAAACTCATTACCCTTTGCATAAAGAAAAGTCTATCTTTGTATGCAATAATATCTTCCAAAAAGAAAATGGGAGTAAAACAAAATAGGAGGTCATGTGTTATAGTGATTTAAGATGCTGTTTTTTATGCTGTAAGAGTACTTTATAGTACTGTTTGGGGATTTTCAACAGACAGAAGTTCAGTCATAAATATTGACACGACTAACAGGTAATTGCAGAAGCATGGAGCTCCCAATACAGTCAGTGAACACCTTCCAATGGTGCAAGAATCCTGGAATTCAGCAGATTTGGCTCAGTGTTTCCCAGAAGTGCAGGAGGTGAGTTTGATAGCAACATTATCACTGTTCTTCCCAACAATGCCATCCATGTGGGGCTCAAAACATGAAATCTCCCTGTCTCCACTGACTGGGTGTGCAGCCTCTTCCTTTTACCTGCTTATCAATGGGAAGTGATGGGTACAGGACAGTATGGGATAGTGGAGCACCATCTGCTAGGAGAAGAAAAGCAGAGCACAGCCTACAATTAGATTAATTTTCCCTCCCATCTATCCTTCTATCCATCTACTCATTGCTAAAGTAGTTCATGACTTGCACAGTTTCTTTTGCCTTGGTTTGCTGATCTTCAGTAGAGGTTTTAGTTTTAATATCTGGCAGTTTCTTATGCCAATGTCAGAAGAGTGCCGTTCAGCACTTGCTGTTTCTTTTTCAGCTACACTGTGGCAACTATAAGGTCCTTTTACACCAACTGTTCTTAATGAAACAGAGAGGTCAGACTGCTCATCTTCTGAGGTTTAGGAATAATCAGGTTCTTTACTCTCCAGAAGTGGGGGAAAAGAAGAAGAGCAAACTGCTCATTGATTATTAAAACCACCTTAATAATCAATGCAGCTATTGTAACTAATCCCTCTGATCTTGGTGAAAGAACACTGCTTCTTTTGTGAGATTTGAAGTTTCAAACTTCTTCCACTCTATGAAAAGTTTAAATCAGCATATAGCTACCATATCCAACCATATGCTAATATAGAAAGAGACTCAAGAGCACACTTGCATGTTAACTATTGTTATCTATGAGGAATACACTGAACAGAGTTTTTCCATTTTTTATTACTGCTGAAAATAGACATACTGATCCTTTATGTTATTTATAGTAAGAACAAAAGTTTAAAAGCATTAAAACGAGCAAGAAAATCTTCAGGGCTCTGGCAGACCTTGTATTGTCCTTTTAGTAGAAATTTTCACACAGTCAACACAGAGGTTAAAAAACACACACAAAAAATCACACTGTTAGGAGAAGAGTGTCTCAGCTATTGTCTAAGAAGAGAAGATTAAAGTTGTCAATGGGGAGGAGTTTCAGAAGCAGCAGCCTCTACAAGAAGCCTGGGTAGTGGAAGGAGAAACACTAGGGAACAAGTCCACAGGTATAAAAAAGATGTTACAGTCCCTCTGAGTTTCACATACAACTCAGCAGTTCTGATTGGGCAGGGCTGCATATACTTAAGTATTTTGAATTATTTAGGCACATTAGCAAGAATGCCACTACACAGTCTTTTCCATTAGGATTGAAAGGTTGTAAGGGAGAGATATCTATCTACTTCTAGAAGCATCTAAATATGAAATAAAGGAGGAAAATCAAGCCTGGATCAGTGATCAGAAACTCCCACTAATGCAAGTAAACTAAAATATCATGAAATACAAAAATAGACTAAATCTATTGGTAGCAAATAACATATTTCAGAGAGCACTCCGTGTGTTAAAAAATTACTCAAAAGGAAAAGGTATTGTAAATGTTGTAATTCAAGTAGAAGTCAAGTATTTCTCTTTTTTCGGGTGAATAACTATGGACAGTTACTGTATACATTACACTATATAGTTCATAAGTTTAATTTAAAAGGCCTCAGTGTCGTAGAAGGAACTATTTGTAGATTTAAAAATGTGGAGCACAAGAAACATTGTAATATTATCTTTAAATAGTGTTCAAAGGTAGAATGTGCATTACGTATCCCCTTGTGTTTGCGTTGGTTTTCCTCCCACCCCTCTCACTTTGGATCCCTGTCATTCAATATAGAACTTCTTCTATGTCTTGTATCAGGAACGATGGTTGCTAAACCAGCTCCTGGAATCCAAAGCTTCATTGACAAATGAACTCACAATTATGTTAAGCAAACATCTGGTTTTTTACAAGACGGAAAATGAAGTTACAGGAGATAATATTTCCCCTTCAAGTGTTAATATACATTTCATTCACAATTTTTGCTTCCATGTCAACAATTTCCTCTCTAATTCTTCTAAATTGGGGGGGGTGGGGTGGGGGGGTAGCCCACAGGAGCGAGAGGAAGACTAGCTTTTCTCTTCCACTGTTTAAAGTTTCTTGTGTAACAGTGGCATATGCTTTCATAGTGTCATTTCTTTTTAGGTGTCTTGCTGCTTTAAGGCCACTGGGTTGTGATTCTGGTCTCTATGCATTTGAGGCTTTTACAGTATGAAAGACTGTTAAAATATATGCGTTCAGTGCTGATGCGCAAGATGTCTCTGGCTACTAAGAGAGGCTTCCTAAGATGAAGCAAAACATTCTTTTCAGTAAGGATCTACAATGTACATTAACACCAGCTACAAATGCTGTGATTAGATCTTCTATGTTCTTAGTTGAGCATGTCTTAAGCACAATACTGAATTTCCTCATGCTTTGAGATACTACACAACCCACATCTTAGTGCCATGATATGCCTCCTGTTTCTCTGTGGCAATTACTTGCTAAAATACAGGGGTTTAAAATGGCAAAATACGTAGTATTCTTAAAGTTAGCTCCGTGCTGTTGTAAAATTTTGTGCACCAAGACACATCCCCTTACTGTTTATTGCTACAGGCTTCATTTAGAGGAAAACTTAATTCCTGACTCCAAAATATTTTACTTTTCAGTATGATCACTGAGAATCTCTGTCAATGCAAACTGTTCTTTCACTATTTGATGCAAAAAGTCTGGTAAGGAGCAAGACCATTCCTTGCTTTTAACTCTGTTTTCATACATGAAATTCATTACTTAGTGGAAAGCTTTATTGTTCATGGAGACTTAAAGTCCTCAAAACTACCTTGGATGAATAACGGCCATGTAACCTTCTGATAACTGAATGCTGCAGTTTAGAGCTGAGCCAAGTGGTCGCAACTCAGTCCCCTGTGGACAACTAACGAAGTACGAAAGCTGCTGTTCTTGGTGACCTCAGCAAAGAGACAGTGGTAGATAATAAATTCCACTCCAAAAGGAAACCGAGAAGCAGACATGCCAGATCCCAGCTGAACTGCACCAATCTGGGACTGGGAATTTCAGTTTTTCAGTCAGTAAGCAACTCTTTCACATATAATAAATTCAAATTTTCATTCAATGAAAAAAATGACAAATTAAAGCTTCTTTTTCTGGCAGTGCACAAAGTAGGTCTATTCACAATCCAACCATGATTATACTAGGAAAACTCTGAAAAGAAAAGTATCTCAACACAGTCTTATGCACATTCTCTCTAGGACTGCATGGCCTTTTATTTCAGATATTCTTGTATAGATACATGCCTAACTTTAGATATGTCCTTAAGTCTAGCAATCCTTCATATTATCTGGCATGAGTCTGCAGCAAAAGACATATTTCCCAGAATCTGGGATGAAATAAATAACTTGCTAGAACATCAAAATATTTCAACATTTAAATCCCAAATCTTAACCACATTGCACAATAAAGGTAAACTTGTTTGTTTGTTTGTTTGTTTGTTTCTTCAGGAAAGAAAGAGCAGCACTTGAAAAGCCAACAATATTTGGTCACATGAACTTTTTTCTTTCACTGAGAATTGTGGAGAGATAAAAAGAGAAAAAAAAAAGAAATCTAAAGAATATTGCAACAGAACTAAGGCTATTGGGTTAATCGGGTTATATTAGAATTAAATAAATAATATTATAATTAATTTAGTTATGTTATAATCCTATAAATCAAAACATTTTAATTTGGAGTTGGAGAAAGAAATTGATGATGAAAAAAACAGTATCAGTTAGAAATTGCTGAGGTGGTTGTGTATTTCGGAGAGAGGGGAACAAATTTGTTTGGATATTTCAGATTCATTCTTAGTTTATGTTTTCATCTTCTACAGTTAAGGTTAAAACAAAATATCTGTATAACATACCAAAGATATTTCAAATGGCAGGAATAAATACATATGACAAGTGAAGCTGGAGACATATTTTCTTGCCATGTACTTAAAATACTTTTCACAGTTAGAGTAGTAATTCAGTGTCACTACATTGTTATGCATGATGTAATCTCAGATGGGAAAATGAAATCACACAAAATGTTTATGATTTTTAAGAAAATCAGTAAGTGACCACATTTAATAAATATCACTGCAAGACATTGGAAAACATTTCTGCAGGGATAGTAAGAATTTTCTCCCTTTAAGTTCTTAAGATTGAAAAAATTCTAATTACAAACATGCTAAATAAGCAACTGCACCAGAAAAATGTTAAAGTTGTTTGCCTACCTTTAGATTACTCACTGGAGAGCTGTGTTAACCAGTTTGCTTATTTCACATCTATGAAAAAGACTTCGTATCCAGGCATTAGTAATACTAAAATTCAAGGTCATATTAGAATAGATCTTTCAAGGCTGCAGGGTGCAGACTAAACCACAAGTGGTCTTCCATTATAACTCCTCGAAACTGGGCAGACTAAGAGGAACTGCAGCTATCATTGGTCTCAGGAACGCTAAGGACTGTCAACTCTCTGAGGATGGCACTGGCCTCATGGAGGAGTATCTTTTCTTCACACATCAGATAGATAGATAAGGTAATCAGCTACTTTGAATTAATGGAGTTTTTTATCTGCCTGTCAAGATAGGCCCTGGGGTTCTGATGTCAAAAACAAAACCAAAACCAAAAGCAACCCGCAAAACAGACAAACAAAAAGTCTACAGTGCACAGATAGAGTCCCAAAAGCAGTTACATGTCATAGTATGAAGAATCAACACATGTGATCTGAGAGAGGTTTTACATATATGATGATAAGGTGTGCCAACTTCACACAGACTGTGGTGATCTTGACACATAACACAGTTGCTTTCATTAGCTTGAGTCTTGTAAAAATTGGGAACCCATGTTTCTTTCAAAATTACTTCCAGCTCTCTACCTAAATCTACTGCAATTCTAACTGCCTGCTTTTTCTGCTTTGTAACAATTTTTATGAGAATATGAACTACCAAGACATGTGCAGAAATGTTTTTTATATTCAGGCTAAGGATACATTCATTTGACTTATGCAAAATATTTTATATATAAGACATCGTGTAGTGTGTAGATATATATTGCAGGCACTATAAGAGAGATTTCTGGTCCTTGGGCAAAAATGAAAAAGTGATAAAGCTTTACCACCCATAAAGTGATCTTTCTTCTTATAATGTGCTGACAATTTCAAAAAGAGCTTACTTCACTAGCAGTGAAAGTTGCGTATATAGGAATGTGAAGACTCCAATGATCTATTGCATTCAGTAAGAGTACAGGATTTTCTAATGTTTTGTTGCAGTAAAGTTTTCCTTAGAAAGATATTTGTACTCCTTTGCCTTAGAAAGGTATTTGTACTCCTTTGCAACAGGTTCAATATAAAGGAAATAGTCACAATATGAATAGTGGCAAGAAAAAACACCTGAAAATTGTCTACATATACAGCTGAACCTCTGCCCTTCCTACATTTAAATATAGTGCAAATAAAGGCTTATGGTAGAAAGGATCATAACGTTCCTGCTGCTCATATGGGTCTAAGAAGGCCCTGCAATATGTTAATATATTAGCAAACCTGATGTCTTTATCTTCTGCCTACTGGTTTCTTAGTTACCATATTCAGTACACATGGAGAACTAAGAGATTTGTCCTCAGGCAGTAGCTAAGAGAAGATGTGAACATCATACTGCCTTTTGCTTGTATTTGGTTCAAGATGTCACTCTTTTCTTTGAGTACTGACTGTTTGAAAAGTCTATTAATTTGATTTATGCCACTTTTTGGCCAGTACAGCAGGAAAAAGGCAACTAAATATACTATGCTGCCCTCATTTCTAATCTATGAAATGAGTAAAAAAATCTAAGTCAGTAGCTTCAGCAGGAGCCACAGGAAAAACAAAATTAAAACCATTCAGTCATCTCATGGAACAAAGAAACTATTTCTTGTAATGACTTGACAATCCATGACAAGTCCTTTATGAACCGAAGAATCCATTCAACTGTAGAAAGACAGCTTAAAACCTATAAAGCAACTCAGTTTTGGAAACAGATTCTTGCCAAATGGAATTCAGTGTTCAAACATGCATCAATAAATAGGCCTTCTCTAACAGAAAACAAATTACATCTCCTGAATCAAATAAGGGTGTGGCCATAATGTCCAGATGGCTTTTTTTGTACTCTAGGATATTTTCTTGAAATATGAAGCAAGATCTTACACTGCTGCAAACTTTCAGGATTCATTTAACTGCCAGAAACAGTGGTAATCAAGAAAAAATTCTGTACTCTTCTAGCACATTTTAAAAAACTCAAAAAACCCCTAGTTTAAAATTCATGCACTCTGATGATTTGCATATATTGAAAAAACCTCTGAATTTTGAAGCTAAACATTCCAAATTAATTGGCATCAGGTTAGCTTCAATTCACCTGTCAAATGCATTGTATGAACATGTTATGAGCCAGTATCTTGAACTTTACAAAATCTGCCTTCAACAGCTGGAGCAGCTCCTTCAAAGGCTGTATTGCTGCTGTTAATCTATTCATCTATTTTTTGTTTTTTCCATGCTCTTTGAAGAAGACAATGAATTTGTCCAGCTGGCAGAGAGTGCTATAATTGCGTTACTTATGACTTTCATTGCTAAAGCTTCAGTTTGCTGAGGACTGATTAAGCTGATCAAATGTTTGCTTCTGCTCACATTAAAAAACAGATAACAACTGTTGGCATGGCAGTTCCTCTTCCTTCACAGAATAGCCCTGTGCAACTGTACAGGCTGAGAGCAGATAAGATAGAAAGCAGCTCTGCAGAAGAGAGCTGTGGAGTCCTAAATGTGAGCAAAAGTCAGCAGTGTGCTCTTCTGGTGAAGAAGGCCAACCGCACACTGGGCTGTATTAAAAGAGTGCAACCATTAAGCTACAACAATAACTTCAAAGGAAGTTTCCTCATTAAAACTTTTTTTGTATTTTCTTTAGGGGAAAGAAAAAGCTGCTTAATGAATGTCTTATACTTTGTAACATGGCATTCTGACTCTTGAGTACCTTTGCATTAATTTTCTCCCATAGACCAATGGGAAAGCATTAGACACTGCTCACAGAACACTTTTTAAAACACTTAAACAAAAAAAAAAAATGTTTTAAAAAAACATGAAACCGCTCCCTTAGTTTCATTTTAAATGATCCCACGAACATCTACACCTTGAAGAAACAATTCTTACAGAATATTGGGGAACATCAACAGAGGCAGAGGATGCCACAGTTGCTGTCATGTTTCAGTGATGCTGGTTTACTTATTTACATGAGTCCAGCCAGGGTGACACACTATTAGTCAACTACAGGCAAATATGCATATTGAACACCCTTAAAAAATGACAGCTAGAACCAATACTAGTTATATTAAGTAAAATTCGGATAAAGTTAGGATTTTGTTAAGTTTTGTGCACATCAAGATCAGCAATATTGCAACTGGCATGTCCTAGGAAAATCAGAATAGTTGATACTTCTTTTTTAACTTTAATATAACGGCTGCACAAGAAATCCTTCTACTGCAGTCCTGAACTTAGATATAGCAATAAGTTGTCAGCAAATATTCCAAACAAATATAACTTCTAATAAGCACTAAAATCCTGAAGGGAAATAGTCTGACATCAAGCTTTACTTCTAAGCTTTAGAAAAAAGATGCCAACAAACTACTATATTGTCATGGTTTCAGCTGGGATAGAGTGAACTTCCTTAGTAGCATTTGGGATAGTGTTATGTTTTGGATTTAGGATGAGAATAATGTTGATAACACACTAATGTTTGTGGTTGCTGCTGAACAATCAAGGCCTTTCTACTTCTCATACCAACCCACCAGCGAGTAGGCTGGGAGTGCACAAAAAGATGTGAGGGGACACAGCTGGTACAGCTGACCCCAGCTGACCAAAGGGATATTCCATACCATGTAACGTCATGCTCAGCATATAAAGTAGGTGGAAGAAAAAGGAAGGGGGGACATTTGGAGTGATGGCATTTGTCTTCCCAAGTAACCATTATGCATGATGGAGCCCTGCTTTCCTGGAGATGGCTGAACACCTGCCTGCCCATGGGAAGCAGTGAATGTATTCCTTGTTTGGCTTTGCTTGCATGCATAGCTTTTGCTTTGCTTATTAAACTGTTTTTATATCAACCCATGAGTTTTCCTTATTTTTCTGATTCTTCTCTCCATTGCACTGGGGAAGGGGGGAGAAGTGAGTGAGTGGCTGTGTGGTCCTAGTGGCCATCTAGGATTAAACCACGACATATTCATTTGCAGATGGTTATTTTTCAGAATGTGTACTGTCATGGTTTCGGCTAGTCTAGCCACTAAACCGAAAGACAGATGCTTTCTTTTACTTCTCTCCCCTTCAGAGAAGGGAGAGCATGTCCCTACAGGGAGAGAAGGATGAGAGAGAAAAGATATTTGTGAGTTTAAAAAAGAAACTAAACTACTACAATGAAAATAATAAAAAGAAAATAATGACATACATGCTATATATAAAAAAACGTGTCAAGCTCCCAGGATGAATATCACACCACTGGTTGGCACTGAGAAAGTCCCAGACTGGACTCAGTGACGGATGGGAACTGGATTCCAGATCTGGATTCAGGAATGCACGGATCAGAATCAAAGGCAGACAGAGTCCTCCTCGGACACCAACCATTGAAGAAAGAGAGCTGACCCTTTGATCACTCAGCTCTTATACTGACCATGATGCAGATGGGATGGAATACCCTGTTGATCTGTTTTGGATCACCTGTCCTGTCCACTCCTCCCCACAGGTGCAACACCTCTACACTCTTCTGCTTCTGACCCTTCAATGGGGTCGGAATAAGTATAAGCAAGACCCTCTCTGCCTACCATTCCTTGGTATAAATTATAAACAATCAGGTCTTATTGCTCTGTAAGCAGATACTGTTGGAAAAAATATCCTGTTAATTTCAGTGTTCCATTTGTTAGAAGAGGCTGAACTGAAAAGTAAAACCGCTGAACAGAGAATTGGTTCTGTTTTACCTTAAATCTGGACACAAACCAACATTTGTATCATAAACCTGATTTTCTAGTTCACCAGACTGAGTGCTGTAGGAGTTACTCTTAACTGTACTGCACCGATGCCGTAGTAGTTTCAGTCACCTCCTATCAAAAGACTAGTAAAATCTTTGAACAGGATATTAATATGTTAGCTGGAGAGAACCATGACCATAAGCATTAGACAAATCATCCTTGCAACTATGGGACTCAAGGTGATTACTTTCCCATTAATTTATCCAAGGAGAAAATGTTTTGGTTTTTGTTTTGTTTTGTTTTGTTTTGTTTTGTTTTGTTTTGTTTTGTTTTTTAAATGGAAGGAAGCAACCACAGCCAAGTTAGGAAAGTCTGACCTGAAAACAGAAAACTGTAAAAAGAAAACATGACAATCAGTGAACAATTTCTGTTGATGGAACATTTTTACGCTACTGTGGTGTCTGCTATGTAGTGGCAATTTCTGAAGTATCACTTCCTCACATAAAGATTACTGAAGACCTTGCTAGATTCTTGTTAGTTTCATGTATTGCAGCCTGTACAGAAGCATCACATTCTGTTCTGTGGTATTTGAAATTGTGGTATTATACACTTGGAGAGTTTAAAAAAATACTCAGTGTACAGAAATAAAACAACATTTTTGTGATTTGAGGCGACTAAGCCATTGCTGGTTTAAAATGGTGTCCCCTCAGCATAAGGCAGGTAGACTTTTACTTCTTGTTTCTCAGCTACAACATTCAAACATGCTAAAGAGGTACACTGTATCATGACAAAAAATTCCTTAGGAACAAACAGAACAAATTCAATAGTTGTGCTTCCAGATCTCCGTTCTCTTCATTCCTAACTCCTATTCATTTTTCAAGTGGTGTTAATTCATAATTCATTCAAGTAGTGGTAAAGTAATATTAACAGAACTTATTTTGACTGCTTCTGTTTATCTCAGTGTAAACAAAAGAACTTGGCAAGCATAAGTAAAGAAGTCATAGAAAGAAAGAATAAGTTAGTTAACTGAAAATAGGCTCTCCGCAGGTTAGTTTCTTTTTAATGATCTTACAACAGGGTTATAATTCCTCAGGTTTCCTAATTCTATGCACAGTGAGATGTTACTAGCTTAAAATCTTCTGAAGCAATCTTTTACTTCCCTTTCTGCTACAAGATATAGCACAATTTCCACTCTGAGAAATAATATATTATTTCTTTGCATAAACAACATGATTTTTTTTGAAGCGTAGGGAAATTGGAGAGGATAAGAAAGGATTAAATAATCGTTCTTATAATCCTTCTTCTGCCATCCCAGTGCAACTACGAAGTAGACTATGGGATACAAATTCATGTAATAGAAATAAAGATAAACTACACAGTGCCAGTAATATAAACTGGATGTATTTTACAGGAGAAAAGAAATAGTCATATCTATTGAGTAACCATTTAATTACTGAATTCATAAGGTGGAGCCATCTCAGTTGTATTGAGCAAGAAGTAAGAAGAGTGGATTCGCATTTCATGTGTCGGATTAAGCTTTGAAGATACTGATTCAATGCTTTCTATCACCCTTCTTGCATCTGTATACATCTCCTCAGAAAGTAATCACAGAATTTCAATTTCTCTTTAAACCTGTTACATTTCTTTCTTTTTGCTTTCTTCCTGTGATGAATGCTTAGACAGCAATTCTGCAAACATATTGGGAAGTTTTCTTATAGAATCATTTTTAAAATATGTACTAGGTCTCTAAATGACCTCTAGGAAACAACTGTTTCTTACCATGTTCGTGTAGTACCCTGTGGTTTAAACTGTAGAGAAGGGGGGGGATGTAAAACTCTTTGGGGTTTGGTTTGTTTGGCTTTTTTTGTGGACCTCACTATAACAGTTGATCAGACTCAGAAATCTGTCTAATCAGGGACACTTAAGTACTTTTGTACTTCACTGGAATTTTTGCCATTTCTGGCAGGCTCAGGATAGGTGTCAGCTGGTCAACTTTAACAAAATTTCTGAACTAATTTAATTTCTTTTCTAAACCTTTCTATTAAGACCGCAATAAAACCATATGGAATTGTTCCTGGATTCTCAAATGATAATTCTGAACCTCAGTTATCTGATAAAGATGTATTACAGAGTGCTCTGTGGCTTTTAAAAGCTTAGCAAGTCAAGAGCTAGCACCTTGCAGATAAGGCTTTGTCCCTTACATTCTTCACTCTAGTGAGAAAGGAGGAAAAAACCCAAAGATTCAGTTCAACAAGAAAATCACAGGCCATCAGGAAATCAAACAGAATCAACAGCTGCTGTCAAATCTAACATAGAGAGCAGATTGCTAGTAAAATCAGGTAGATCTTTATGGTAAATCATATATAACATCATATGTAAATAATTTGATAAACTGTGAGATCTTCTCTTCTCATGAAGATAGATTTGACCCTTGGCACTGACTTTTATGCCAAAGCTTCACATGGTTTTTAGTATCACCTCCCTAAAGAATTACAGTTTAAGGACATTTTTTGTGAACATCGTTAGTGCCTAAAAGGTATGTTTCTGATCTACCAAATAGATGTATTTATTTCTTTCAAACTATCTGAAGTCACTTCTGTATGTTTCTTAGGTTTACTTAACTTGGAACAAAAAGATATTCCAATTCAGTTTTTGTACTTTATTTTCATGAAACTAGTTGCAGCAAGTAACAAGAGGAAGTAATCCTTCTCATGTTTAAACATAGCTTGATAGAGGTGAGTTTGTGTGCAAGGAATGCATCTTGATTTCCCTTGTGGCTCATAGCCTTTCATCCTCTAGGGCTCAAGTTTGTCTTTTTCAGTGGGTACAGGTTTCATGCACATAAGTGCTGGGGAGAAATTCTTTGAAAAGCACAGAAAGCACATGATCAGGTGGAACATGACTGAAATATGTGTAGCAGGATTTGAAACATTGTCTTCTACCTCCAAAGAGGGGCAATGTTTCTACCATGGTTATGGAGCAATTATTTTAAGATCTGTTATGCAAGTGGTAACATCACAGAACAAAATCTGTCTCAAAGAGATGCAAAATAAGTGTCTCAAATTTGAAATCTATATTAAAAGAAAACACTAATACAATTACATTGGTCCCACTATTGTTACTACACAATACGTGATGAAGCCATGTTGCTTAGAAAGCTCCATAAGATGAAGATTATGAAGCAACTGGAAGGTTCCTTTACATGTAAAGACATAACCTCAAATTCAACAGACATGTATTGCTTAAATTGACGGATTCATAGAGCTTCAGCTGTAGCTCCTCATGGGTTATAAGGGAAATAGTGAAGTATTCTTCAAATCATGTACAGGAAGAAAACTTCATGCTACTTTTACTTTTCTGTTTCCCATTTCTGTGTTAGTTTGGTAAACAAGACAAAATTGTGAAGGAAAAGAAGCTGCAACAATTTTTACATGATACTCTGCTAGCCTTAGTTAAACTAGCCATCTGTCTAAAAGGCTGTATAATGAATTTATATACAAATACAAAATGCAATTTGATAAATGATCCCACCGACAAGAAGGAAATATCAGAAGATGTGTTTAGAGAGTCATCAATAAAACACAGGACCTGTTCATCGTGCCTGAAAATCCACTCAAAGAACTATTTCAAAATCTAAATAAGTCTTAAACTCTAACCTTTTTGCCCTATGTTCCTTAAATATCCCAGTAAATCTCAAAGGCAAGGACTGTAAACTAGAAAAAAAAAAAGCACCTAAGCTAAACGTAGCCACCACTTAGGAGGAAAATTGTATTGAGAAATGACACAGCATATACATCATGAAATTTCAATAGTCAGAAAATCTATTCTTATAAAATATCTGCAGTTTTCTTTAAAGTATAAAAGCCATTGATTAGTTCTTTGCTATCATTATGCTAGGCAGTTAAGTGTTTTATAGAATACCAGCTAAAGTTGAGATTATATCTTCAAGTTATTTTTTACAGAAGTTGCTAAAGTTGTACTTCAGAGTACAGTAGTTTAGCTCAGTAAGTGCTAGTGCTGATAGGAGCAGCAGTGAAATTAGCTTAGCCTCCAAAGATACTAAAACCCCTACACACATACGCCAACATCAAATATATCATTAATCGACTATATTCAGTTCTTGGAAATGTGAAACTGCCTTACTCATTTTTACTGGCCTCAATAGCAAAACAAATTATTTATTGATGACTGATGTTAGCAGGAA
>NW_009646936.1:2625231-2643125 GCF_000708025.1 Charadrius vociferus | reverse complement strand
AATTATTCACATGCAAAATCCTGTGCTTCAGAATGAGTTAACTCCTAGCAACATAGAGATGAGCTAAAATTCCTTAGAACATCAGTATTTTTCCCTTTGGCTTAGTTTTGACTCTATTTGCTGACAATTAATTTAAACACCACCCCTCCATTTCATCAGAAGTTACATTTGACAAGGAAAAAAGCCTCTGTGTATTAAAGGATCATGTCTGTAAAAAGCTTGCCCAGTCTGCATTAGAGATAGATGCATTCTTATTGACTAAAACTTGAAAGTGACTTCCTTTCTTTTGAATGAAGGTGAAAAACTCTACTCCACTCTCGTGAGACCCACCTGGAGTACTGCGTCCAGCTCTGGAGTCCTCAACATAAGAAAGACATGGACCTGCTGGAGTGTGTCCAGAGGAGAGCCACGAGGATGATCCGAGGGCTGGAGCACCTCTCCTATGAGAAGAGGCTGAGAGAGTTGGGGCTGTTCAGCCTGGAGAAGAGAAGGCTCTGGGGAGATCTTACTGCGGCCTTCCAGTACCTAAAGGGGGCCTACAGGAAAGCTGGAGAAGAACTTTTTACTAGGGCATGTAGTGATAGGATGAGGGTGAATGGCTTTAAACTGGAAGAGGGCAAGTTTAGATTAAACATTAGGAAGAAGTTGTTCACTTTAAGGGTGGTAAGGCACTGGAACAGGTTGCCCAGAGAGATTGTTGAGGCCCCATCCCTGGAGGTGTTCAAGGCCAGGCTGGACATGGCCTTGGGCAACCTGGTCTAGTCGGAGGTGTCCCTGCTGATGGCAGGGGGGGTGGAACTCAATGATCTTCAAGGTCATTTCCAACCTAAACCATTCTATGATTCTATGATTGATTTTATGATTCTATGAAAAAAAACAAACTAATAAAACATCCCATCTTTGCAGTTTGTATTACTACTGAAAACTGGAAGTGAAGAAATAGTCCAAGGGTAGGATACTCACTTCCTTAGGCTTCAAAACTATCAAACATATGTACAAACCTCACACTTAACTACTGGGGAAACATTTTAACTTTTTGAAGAATAAAGAATTCATTAAGTTTTGGCAATTGCAAACATTACTTGAGGTTTTGGTTGTGGTTTTTTGTGTTTTTTTTTTTTTTTTCTTTGACTGTTCAGTTGAATAAGCAGGTGCTCAGGAGAAAAAATGTGTTTTATTTAACTTTTGTTTAAAACTCACTGCTTCTATGTTGCTAAAACCCCATGATTTGTCTGGGGAAATATTCCCTCAATGATCAGCCACTTGAATGTACTTATTTCTCAAAAATAATGTCATTGGAGGAGAGCTTTTAGTACTTTATGTGAATGAAGGAATGTGCAACCTGACCCCCCAAATCTTATCCTGGAAACCCTGTGAGGTGAGTCACAGGTAAGTAAATGGGATTATATAGTGTGGTTCCCCATAGGTTTTACAGGAATAAATACAATCAACATATGTGTCCCATGTTTCTTTACTGGCCAAGCTGTCTGTTTGTTTATTAGTTTGTTTTGGCCACAGTTGGAATAAGATTTTAAATGTTAGTGTCTGAAGTGTTTTATTTTGTCTTTCAGAGGATCCCGTCTCTCTGTAGAAGTACAAATAAAATATGGTATTTCTTTCACATCACATTTCAGTCAGATTCACATTTTTTACCCTTCTGAACTGATTTTTGGAAAGAGAAGGTTAGAAATGTTTTATGCTTTCACTGTGCCAACTGAAACAAAAACAAATTTGAACCATTAGCAAGTTACGAGAGACTATCCAGAGAGATTTCACAAGGCTCCTGTCTGTGGAAAAATATTTTCTTTTCTATGTCTTCCATGTGTGATCACCAGTCAGTGGCAGACATTCAAAACAGATGTCCACAATTAGCAATCCCACAATTCCTGGTTGGTGTCTCTTGATGCATTTATGCTGATATTCAGCTATTGCCTCAAGAGTGGTTTTCAGGTCAAATTTATCACTTGTGTACACTGTTTGCTGAATAGTCTCAGGGCTTACTTGGGTTATCTAGCTAGTATTCCTGGGGAAAACCTATACCTTTTCCAGAACTTGAATATCTTCCTTGCTACCTAGTCTAACAGCTTTCTGTTAGCCTGTTTTCTATTGCAGCTCCTGCATTGGATCCATATCTAGCAGACAAAACAGCCTGGTGTATTTCCTAGGAAGACCTTGACTTCATCTGTCAAGATAACGTGTGCTTTGTAGCCAGCCTGACTTTGTTTGCCTACTCAATGAAAGGAAAGAGTAAAATCTTGAGAATGACAAGAACTTCAATTCACTCAGGTGATGTTTTTGTTTAGGAGATCTGATTCAACTACCACTTCAAAAATATCTGAGCTAACTACTTCAAAGCTATTTTAAGCGGCCTCTAAGCCAATAATCTTAGGGTAGGCCACTAGAATTTCAGTCGGGTTGCTTAGAACCCTGAAGTAAGAATTTGATATCATGGGCTTGATTGTTTCTCATAGCTACTGATATAACATTATGTTTGGGGGGTGAGGAGCTGGGGTTTTCATACGTTTTGGGATAAGACCGTGAGACTATAAGCACCTCAGTAGAACAGAGAAATTACCACAAGTTGCAGAAAGATACCCTTGCAAACTTACCCTCCCTTCCTCACACTTTAATTCTGCTTCCATATTTTCAGTCATTATATAAAAATGTACATATAATAGAGATTTTATAGTCAAGATATATTAAGGGAAATTTTATTCCAGATTCTTACTCATATAATACTGTGCCTTGACAAAGTATCACCAGCGAATATACATTTAAAAACAGTTCCTAACAAGTTAGAAACATACCTTTAGAAACATTACTTCATCTCTTTTATCACCCTTTATCTTATCCCTACACCATACTGAATTCAGTTTCCCCTGCCCTCTTTTGCTCTCCTCTGGTGGCGAATAGCCTTTGGAAAATACTGGGTGTGGATAGACTTCCTTGCTCACTAGGGAAGAGAGGAGTTTTCCCATCCCAAGAAGTGTTAGTTGTTATTGTTCCTCACACCCTTCTGAATCACTCTCTGCTTTCCAATATCAGCCTTTTCAACACAGGACAAGTGAAAATACATACTTAAAATCATGCCCTCTACTAAAAGGCACAGAAAGTACCATTTTGGAGGCACACAGATAAAGTCTACCCTTGAACATCTGACCATATATCTTTGATTTCTGTGGGAAATAGTTAGGCTTATTATACACATTTGATATAAAGAGCATAACTTTGGCCCATCAGCAATCAGTTTATTGTGAGGTTATCGCTTCTTCATACTTTCAATTAAGTTCTGCATGTTCATCCCTATTATTCATAGGGACTCATCTGTCGTACAGGCAGATTGCATGGAAACTGAACAATACAGAGCTTTTTGCATGATAAAATAGTCAAATGCTAGCTATCTACCGTAAAACATAGGAGGGTGTATTGTATATTTTCATGTGGACAAAGGGACTCCACCTATTTCCATTTGGGATTTATCACTAGTCTCTCTCATATTCATTCCAAAGATGGAAAATAAATTAGATCATATGAAACTCATAGGAGTTGCTGTTAAAATGGTTTGCTGGTTTGTCTTCAGATCATAGAGTTGTCACAAATGTACTGGAGGGAATGCCAATACAATATTCAGTTGTCTAAAGCTAATATTTAAAAAATATAATAATCTTATTTTGATAGTGAATTACTTTTGATTTGAACTGTACAAACACTCTCTGTGAAAGTTACATATTGTGTTCTTCCTACTGCTAAGAAACAAGCCCCTTTCCTTCTTTTGAACAGGATTTTTCTTTTAAAAAAATATTTCTTACATATTTAACACTTGCGATAGATTAGACACATAGAGGAGAGTGTACAGTAAGGGAAAGAAAACAAACCTGATGCAACTATTCCCCCTTCTCCTTCTTCTCTCTTTCTAGAATATCTGTAGGTTAGGGAGGCAATGGAAACAGTGTAATAATATTTTTGCTAGAATTTCTATCTAAGAACCTGTTTCATACCTGTTCAGGAAGTGAAAGGATGATGTGACTACATTTTCTCTGAATTTAATCTGGGAGCATGCTGAAAATCTCAAGAGTTTCTTTAAAAGTTATGTTATACGTGGAAAAATATTTGTCCTCAGTTCTAGGGCAAATCTATTTCTACAGTGTTTGAGCTATAGCACAGTCTCAATGAGAGTGAGAATATTACCCAAATTCAGGATCTAGAACATTAAAAATATAGCAAATTCTACAAATTCAAAAACTCCAATAATATAGCAATTTAAGTAAATTCTAGACAGTTATGTTTTAGCCTATATTTATTTCCTTACATCTGATTCTTTGTTTGTTCTGTATAGTCCATCAATATTTTCCTGTAAAATATACCCAATTCTAGCCACAGCCAAATCTTCTACAAGAAATTCAGTACACGTCATTTCTCTAACATGTGTTTCCCCCCACCCCCACCTATTCTTATGAAAACTCAAGAGTAAATACTTTCTTGTATGAAAGCACTTTTAATTGGAAAGTGTGACAAATCTTTAAAGATTTGATGGTAAATTGTTATCAGGAATTGAGTAGATAGCAGTGAATATGTCCATAAGTGGGATGACAAGTAGCATGGTAAACAGTCACACATCAAATAATTTACTCATTTTATTGAAAGTATTTTGGACAATTACCAGAAAATGTTGTTAAATATACACTGCGAGAGAACAGATTCTAAGTAACAAAGAGGAAAAATTTAATTCCACAGTAAAAACTGTTGGAGAGGCCCAGGCTAAATACAAACCAAGTGTGATCTTATTCAAGCATCACAGTTTTGCTGTTCTCAGAAAAAGTAGTTCTGGTTTATGAAAAAAAGCTACTGATTTATGCCAGGCCAATTCTAATATTTGAAAATATGTTTTCAAGTTGTGTTTTATAAAGCTCTCCCACACAATCAAAAGACAGCCTACCATCCCCTCAAGTCCCCATTTAGTAATTACAAATTATCTGCCTCTTCTGATTCAGTTCACATTCTCCCCATTTTCCCATACTTAACATTAACTGAAGTTGACTTACAGAAAATGAATGCTTTGATCATTCACTCATCTAATTTGATCAACAAACAGCATTTTGGATAGCTAACGTGAAAAATACCACTGTCAGTGAAACCCACCCTTTTAACTTTAGCACACATTGCTACTTGCTCACTTTTATTTTCCCAGGCTTCTATAAAGCCTTTTGTTATGATGAAAGCAGTACTGAAGGACTATGACCTCCACTGATTATATCAGAAGGTATGTCAGGACAAAGCCTGACATGGAAACTTTGGCTTTTGGAGGGGATGGAGAGGAAAGGGATGTTATTTTTTTCTAAGGTGAGAAAAAGGTCTCAAACAATAAACTTTACACAGGAAAAATTATTCATCTCTGATACTATTCCAGGGAAATGGAGTGCTAAGCCTGAACGTGCTGGAGGAAGTTTTACATATCTCATTGACCTCTAGCACTTTTATGAGAAAGTGTCACCTAAAAAAACCTGCTTGCTGGCTCATTTACTCTTTTCTGAAGGAACTTGGAAAAGGATTTGCTAGCATTGTTTATTAGGAAGCATTTTGTTCCAAAGAAAAAGGCAAATCAGGTTTTACCCATTGAAATTTCCTTTGCCAAAACGATCCAATCCTGACTTGTATTGCCTCAGAGAAGAAAAATTGCACTTCCCAACCCCCAGTAAAGGATGCATTAGCAATTGTCCTATTCAAGAGCATGTGGATATACATGTAGTTACATGCGAAAGACATCTTGTATTTGACGATGTTACCATACTCCTAACAACCAAGCTCCTCTTGATTTTTATTTCATTCCTCTTTATTTTTAAATTGTTTAGAGATACCTAACAAAAGTACAAGGACAAGAGTCCAGACTCACATTAGCATTTAGTCTTCTGAAGTCCATAAAAATCCATGGCAACTAGGTACTAAAATAACTGTCAGTCTGATCCTAAATAACTCACCAAAGACAGACAGATCCTAAATAACTCACCAAAGACAGCCTGTGGCAGAACAGGGAATCAATGACAAGTCTCCAAAACCCAATATCTTACATACATTTCTTTCAGTAGTAGCTTCAATTTAAGTAGCTGTTTGGCCTAATAGTTTCTTTCCTATCTCCCTCCCTTGCAAACATCTCCTTTTCTCTTATGCCAGTCCAAATATTCGTGTGGTGCTTGGCAAAGCAGATCAAGGAACAGACACCCAACGACATGATCCATATACAATCCAGGACCACATAAAATTCAAAGCCACTCTAAGAAAGACTGTAATAGATAAACATTTAAAAAAAGACAGATGTGAGAGGCAATTCTAATGAGAAAGCAGTAAGTCTATACAAATATTCTTCACCTGGTTTAGAACCATTGTTTGTAACAAAATGCTCAAAAAACCCTCAAAAACCAATCAGTTCAATGAATAGATTTAAAAGTAGTGGAATTACAAAATCATGATCTACTTTTACAATGCAAGAGCTGCCAAAACTAATTTGAGCAGTTCAAATCACTTATCTCAATTTAGATTGTTCCCTTCAAAAGATGGTATAATTATGTTTATCCTATTTATAACTGAGAAATAAAAAGTTCTATAAATTATGGGTAACACTAGATTTGGGCATGTTAGGATCTCTCTTTCCATTTCCACTCCCTTTTTTCCAGTCTCAATTACTTGGTCTACTCCCTACTTAATTTTCACCAGTTCCTATCTTTAAACCTGTTTCCTGTGTTCCTCTAGCATTCTCTCCATCCTCCCCAGCAGATAATTACCTTATTGGAAAGTGAACAGATAGTATTGAAATGAATACTTTCAAAGATTCACAAAAGTTAACATGGCCTGAAACAAGAAAAGCAATTTGGTCACTCCCAATAATATTTGTCACATGCTCACACTGCTGAGATACAGTTTTTCATCAGCATTAGGAACCTTCTATCCACCAGGTTGTACAACTGAAACTATGTCTTAACAACGTTCCCAACCTACCTGCACCCTCTGCAGTAGTTTAGGAAGGTCTATGCTAAGCAGGACTTTACAACGTTAGAACCACAAGTTTTGAAAGAAACTTTTTTTTTTTTTTTTTTCATCAGAATGATTTGGTAGCATTTAACACACATCCAGAGAAAGACACACAAAAGCAATGAAGAAAAATGTGTCAGTCAATCAACCTAACCCAGTCAAACAATGTAATACTACCACCATGTCATTAATCATAGAAAAATTAATCAAATTCACTGTAGATGAATTCTGAAACTGATTTTAAATTGAACCATGTAGTGAAGATAACTACATTTTGGACTATATGACGTGTAGGCTTAAACCCATATTCAATTAAATATTTTCTCTAAAATATTAATTTTAGAATTGCTTCCTATTGCATAGTCTGGGAAACACACATGTAAGAAAGCACACCCAATATTTTTTTTCCTAAACATATTTGTGGAGATTTATAGAACAGGTTTAGCTGGCAAAAGTATTAAATGTTTACAACATCCATTTGTGTGGCTTTTGCTTATTTGTCACATGCAATGAATCTGACTATTCAAAGTTAGCAAAAAACTCCCCCAAACGGGATTTTCTGGGTTTTTTTCTGTCGTGACCTTTCTGGTCACAACATACAAGATTCTTAAATTCAGCTCATTTGTCTATATAAGGTCCCCATAGAAAATAAAGCTTTGCTATGTTATTAGATAATTAGGAAAAGATTTTTTAGTGTTTGTTTTTTTTTGTTCTCTTTTGTTCTCTTCTTGGTTTCTTCCCCATACCTGATCTTTACAGACAAATTAATCACTCACTTTAGCTTCCTGTATGACACACCGTAAGGTTTCCTTAACTATTTCTTGACTCATCTTTCTGAACAGGAGATTTGTTAATGTGAAGGACTTGATAACCCAAAAAAGTACTAAAAAAGTAAACTGATTTTGGTATGATGGATTATCATAAATTGAATAGGCCACGATTAAACAAAATTGCACCTCTGACAAACTGGCTATCACATGCCGATTAGCGGTCAGTTTCATTCTTCTAAGCCAAAAGAGGACGTGTGGTTGTAGCCTTTAGGCCTGCATTATTTCATATGAGTAATAGCAGGGTATAAAGTCTACCAGAAGAAAAAAGGACAATTGGTATTACAGTTTGATTTTCAACTGGTGAAAATTAGTTGTGTTACTGTGAATACCATGACGACAATTTTCCTCTGGGTTGGACAGGTTTTTCAAGGAAGTAGAACAGTAAACCAGCTATACCTAACAAAATTAATAAAACTTTACTATTTAACTCAGTTACTTCCATGGAAGAATTATTTTCTCTCTGCTGCACATATTCTCACGTCTTTCAGAATGTAATATTCAGTCATCTCAGAAGCTGGTGCATTTTCTTTCCTTCTTTTCTTTTTGCAGGATGAATATTTCACGCCATTGAACAAGTTTGGTAAAAACAACCAACTAAGCCCCTGTACTTGCTTAATGCAAAGGGTAGGAATCACCAGGAAACCATTCAAAGATGTGAGTTTATTAGCAAGAACCTACATCGTGGCATAGAATAAGGATCCTGAACATTCCTAACCTGTATCTGACAGCAAACACCCAGAAAAGATAGCAGCCAGCTGGAGGTAAGAGGATGACATAGTTCTAAAAATGCCCCAATCTTTTGCCAACCAAAGTAAAGCCCAATGTGTGAGCACATGTGAATTATCTAGGGAATAGTCTGCTGGATAGATCTGGCTTCCTGATACCACCCCAGAGTACTTCAAACAGGCAAGAACATGAAATAATCTGGCCCACTATACATGCAGTGACTGCATCCACAGTTAACTAACAGAGGGTATAAAAATGTACCTCAGATTTTCTGCCAGCTAATAACTGACATATTATTACATCTTGTGTTTTCCTGAGGGCATTGGCACTTCATTTGTCAAAGGCAGACATGTTTTATAACTAGTATTTTGAATGGCCAAACTTTTCCACGCACATATATCCTAGAAAAGTAAGAAGAGGCTGCCTATTTTATCTTCCCCTGTAGGTAAACTCTCCTAAATGAATAAACTAAAATTGGAGATAACACAGAGGAGTTTGGAGTCTTAGTCAGGTATCAGACTATATTAGATGTTAAAAGGCTTGGGAAAAGGTGTATTTTGTGTTAGATGTGGTAAAAAACAAAATAATTTCTGGCTGCAAGAAACAGTCTCATAGCTCAGCACACAAAAGGAGACGAGACAAACAGAACAAAAGAGAGAATTTAAGACAGTAAGGAAACATTCACGTGAAAAAATTAGAAAAAAAGAGGAAAATCACAGGTCACCACTTGCAGAAAGTATACCTCCTTTTTATTAAACATGATAATATAAGTGATGGTAGCGAGGGGGATTGCGTTGTTTTTCATCAAGGGCAGATTTAAAAATGAGTAAAGCAGTGGCCTTATGAGCAGGAGAGAGAACAGAAAGCTGACAGGTCCTTCAGGTAAAATGGTTGAAGGATTTTAAACGATGCCTAATGGCAAAGTTCTACCTAACTGCATCAGAAGGTTAGCCTGAAAAAAAGTCATATAGTCGGAGTTGAAAAATAAGAATGCAATCAAATGTATTTTACTTCTGTTTAAGAATGAAAAAAAGGAAAATATTAAAGATATAAAAGGAAAAAATGGCAATAGTCACAGTCTAAACATTTTCGCGGTACTCAGGATTTCACCAACATTTAACGCAAACACCCATCAAATGCTGGTTATTCATTTTTGGTTGTAAGGGTAAATACGGGGTTAAGATATTAGCATGGCAGCTAATCCCAGCTAAGAGCTGCTAGAGTAGGTACTCAGAAATTTGAGATATCCTACCTTTCCAGTGCAAGGATGTCTTTGTTGCAACTCAGAAAAGGGGGAAAAGGAAAACAACAAGAAGAAAATAATTTCTCCCATCCTAAAAGCAGAAGCATTTTGACTTTGCATTCTGAAGGAAGCAAGGCCATATCTCAAATCTTCCTGACAAGATGGAGATTTGTTCTTTTCCATCAGCTGAAGGTTCCCCAGTGTATTTCATGGTCAACTATGAAACACAGCCAAAGGAGAAGAGCTCCTTTTAATAGGAGAAAGCAAAAGGGTATGGAGACATAGGCGTGCCATAGTAGTAAGAACAGTGAATCCAAATATGAAGCTTGGAAGCAGTAAAACAAGAAGGACAGAAAGGATTAGTGAATCATGTTTAGTTAAATGAATTTGTTTATAAGTACTTTGTGACAGTTGTGACTTGAAGGCCCAGAGCTTTACATGAGCCTACAGTATGTGACAAGATCTGTGAGGAAAGAACCAGCAGTGTTAAGATTTGTATATTCACATGTATTTGTCTGCTGAATAAAAAGACATTAATCTTTCCTTTTTGGCTGTTCAGTAACTTCTTACTGCTCCTGAACAATTGTTGCCTCTCCCAGTTGATGCTGTGTGCATCACAAATATGTGCAACACTGCTGTTACTTAGGGATTAAAATATGTAAGTTCAGACATGATTCTGCTTCCTCCACAGCTGCAAGTAAGATTTTTCCATTAGCTTTTTTGCTGCACGAGTGATGGTTTTAGTATTCTTACCGCACTGTAAACACCCAGCCTACAAAACAGAAGGATGACTAAAACGGTGACAACAGCTCTTTGCAATGAGAAGTAAAGAAAAGGCTACATCTGGAAGAACATGATGAAAACATTCTTCATAAGGAACTCTCAGAGAGCATAAAAGTTAACTCAGCCAGGGTGAGAGAGATTTTAGTTATCAAGTGTGGTGATTTTTGTTTTGTTTGGTTTTGTTTTTTTTTTTTTTGTAATGCCTTACTTCTAAGGGGGTTTTAAAGTGATTTGTCTACATGTCTTAACCTGTGGATCAGTAGTTCAGTACCTCCTTTCATGTTTAGAAAAGACACTTTTCATTTATATTTTAATATTTGGAGAAATAGAATAAAATAAATAGAACAAGGTCAAATACTGCCTTCAGAAACTTGTGTCTTAAAAATCTCAAAAATCTCAAATTTTCATAAAAAAATGGTTTTCATGTAGATTTTAAAAGCCAATTGGAGGACTAGTTTTCTTTCACAGCACACCAATACCAGCACTTACAAAGAACAATATACATGTTTATTAAGCAATAACTGCCTTCACACCTGTATTACCACAAGTCAGTATTCCTCCTACACTGACACCTTTGAAACCATGCCATGTCAACCAACGAGTTACAGTTCGTCTCAGCCACATATTAAGCTAAGTTTTGCTAGCTTGTGACTTTTGTAAAAGCAGTGGGAATGTTTTGTAGGTCCATACCTGAAGTATGAGACATGGCAGCCTTTCAAGAACTAGTAGTCAGGGCACAAAATTCCTTTTCTGAGTGAAAATCTGAGAGGGGGAAAAAATGTTGCATATTGGAAAAAGACTTCGACATTTCTTAGGACAAGAATCCTCAAAGGTTGTTTAGAGACACTGATGCAATATTTTTGCTTGGCTTTTCAAAACAAACTCAAGATGACATTCCACAAGCTCTCTGAACCCTAACAGCCCCAGCAGCCAAGCAGCTTGGGCTCATCCCATGGCTGGAAATCTGGCTCCACACAGGCAAACTGTTGGTGAGGTAGGCAAGTTTCCATGGAAACCTGCCTAGTTTCTGTTAATAGTAACTAGGAAAAACTAACTTGTTCCCACAGCATGTTTTGATGATATTGAATCAGCATTTTTTTCAAACAGTTCTATTAATATACTACCTAGAATTGTATGTGGGGGCTAGTTTTGAAAGACTGACTTAATAGAGAGCAACACACTGTGATCTCAAAGGAAGTGAATGAGTGTGCTACTGATTTTCTTATCAGGAGTTAATCTCCCAAGACACAGTTCTTTCAACCTGGGCAAAACCCTGACCCTCTTCTACATGTACATATAATGTATATGCAAGTGTGTATGCCTACACACTTGTTTAAATTGGCACAAACACACAAACCTCAACTGAAAGAGTAAACTCTCTGTTCCTTACTTTTGTCATTATGTTTAATTATGTATTACTATTAATTCAGTGACTGTAAAGAGCTTTCTGACCCTAGACGAATTAGACCTTTACAATTCTACTGTTAACAAGTTATTTGAAAAACCGCCTTTTTTTTTTTTTTTTTTCCTGGAAGACCAGTCAGAGATTCTAGCACACTGTTACACGGTAGAGCTTTTAAAGAGCATAACAAAACAGACACAAAGATGATAGGATAAAAAAATCAGCCAGAGGTCTCAATGTTTCAGCAAAACATTCAGTAAATTCAGGATTCTGCATTGTGAAGTAGAGAAGGGGACACAGAGTGTGATAGAGACTAGTACACTAGTACTTAAAGTTACATTACCTCAGTGACTAGTCTTTACTGTGATGAAACACAGGGCAGCAACAGATGATAGCCCACATTTATCACTAGAAGACACCAGAACTGCATTTTCTCTGCTGAAGATGCAGGCTGTGTTTGTATACCCTTTAAAAGGAAAGCATGTAGTTGGGGAACATGCAAAATGCCTTTCGCTCTAAGAGCAGTAATATGATATGTTCCTCAATTACAAGTAATTTATACCCTTCAACATCACAGAAGAAGACCTCGGGAAGTACAGTTTCTCTCACAGTCAGACCTTCCTACATTTATTTGTATGGCTTGCAGGAGGGATTACAAATTGTTATACTGACACGATTACTCTTAACTCTGCAATCTACAGATCTTTATCTTTCAGTGTTCGAGTTTGAATTTCTTTCCACAGTGCTTTTTGTTTGTTTGTTTGTCTTTGTGGGTGGGGTGATAGCAGGTAAAATTAGATTTTACCACCAAGCAATTTACTCATTCTACACCTGAGAACCTCCAGGGCATATTCTATAACATATTGCTTCCAGGGTGCTAGCTTTAGTTTAGGTGTAAAAGAGGAGGCGCATGTACAGCTAGCAGTCTTTGTGCATTAATAATCATGAAAGAATGCAAAATAACTTGAAGATTACAAATTATGTTTTACTTTTTTCTGCTAGTAAATGTTTTTTGAGATTCTACTTACTTTTAAAGAAATGCAAAGGATTTGTGGTTTTGTCTGAATTGAGAAATGTTAAAAAAATTGCTTGTGACAGTCTTTAAGAGCAACTTTTCTGGTAAGACAACTTTGTACAATTAAATCAGAACTCTTACATGATGCTTCTCACAGATACTTGGGAATTTGCAGAAATAACCACCTCATTAGAATGTTAATAGCTTTCAGAAATATGGATAATGATGCTAGAATTGTTACAGCAAACACCAGAACTAAAATTTCTTTCAAATATAAAGCTAATTTGTCTAGCAGTGTTGCATACCTAATTACTGTAGACCTAATTACTAGTTAATGCAAAAAAGCATTAATGACAAAAGCACTAACAGTCATAGATCAATTACATATTGTAAAGGCACATATAACAGTGAAAGACAATGTAAATAAACAAGCTGGACACTGCTGAGTTACCCATGAACTCTTGCATCATTACAAAGTATCATGAAAACTGGAACAGAAGATAAAATTTTGCCAGAGAGTGTACTTAAAGACTTGGCAGTAGCTTCATTTTGTTTCATTACTATTCTTAATCACATAAGAAGCATTCAGAACAGCAAGATATAATCTTTATCATATCTGACGTCAGTAATTTAAGACAGATAATGAGATATTTCTTGGTATCTCATCCCCTTAAGGCCTTCTTAGTTCAGGGGAAAAGATTCTCTGGAATATCAAACCTAACAAAGACTTAGTTAAGATTTGGATAGACGCTGGAAATGAGGTTGTCATATTTTAGCCAGGGAATTACAGTTTTTTCCTATATAAAAATGAGGTTTGAAGTTCAAAGAGGAAGTAACAAGATTACTTTGGCACACAGTATTACAAGCCTGTTTCTTCTCTTTCCGATTGAAGCACTACAAGTTTTATTTGAGCATGTCCCTAGTGACTTAACTGTACTACCAATGTTTATCATGCTAGCTACCCTCACTAGGTAAATAGTCTGTATATAGACAAATCACTCAGCAGCAATACATTACATCTTCAGGCTGATTTTAAGGTCACTGATTCCTATGTGGCTTGTTCTACTGTAGTCTGTCTTCCAACAAGGGAAAATAAGCTTTTCTCCTCTTTTTAAAACTTCCCATACAATTTTCTACTTGATATTTTTAGCCATCTCCCTAGAGAGCTCTAACACTTCTAGTATTATGGACTTAACCTCAGATTAACATTCTTTTTCTGTTAGTCCTTCATATTACTAAAAGTGCAGTAAGCCCACTCTCTTAATTCATATTAAAAAACAAAATCAAAACAAAAAAAAAACAAAACCCTTGAACACCTATCACCTGGAAAGGTAATTAAATAGGTACAGGCTTGTCTGATTCCTAGCCTTTTAATGAGCCAGACTTAGGATCATAGGGTAATTTAGGTTCAAAAGGACCTCTGGAAGTCATCTAGTCCAAATTCCTGCTCAATGCGAACTCATCATGTATATGATGGTTTTGAACTAAATTCAAGAATGTTTATATCTACGGTTTCTGTAAATAATAGGGCTAGACTGTACACTTGGTCTAAACTCCAAACAAAGGGAAGATATTGATTTCTTTAACTGTATGGTCATTTACACTGGTTATTGTTTACATATGTACTTCACATCATCTGCGCAAAACAGTATTTTCTTGTCATCATTATTGAGATTTTATGCCTGAAGTGATTTTTTTTTGTCTTATAGGCACTCTGCAAAGGAATTTCTGTACATAGCATCTGGTTGGAATGTTAAATTGTTCCAATGTCAGGAAAACATGCACTCTTCAATTTTCAACAGGTTGCAAAATAGCTGTTTCTGACAAAAAATCAAGTGGTAGCAAACAAGGAAAGAGGGAAATTTTTTTTTGGGAAAGAGGGTAAGAGAAAATTAATAGCAACAGCTTGTAAGTGCTACCGCACAAATTTTCTCACACTTGACCTTTTGACATCCCTTGGATTAGTTAACAGTTTATATTACCTCCAAATTAATCAGTCAACAAATGTGTGCCTTAAACATTTCTGCTAAACAGACATTGTTTTGTTTGAATATAAGTGAGATATGTTATGGCCCTAAAATCTGCAACTAGTGCTGCGAATTTAGTTTTACTTCCAGTTATTTTTAAAGCAAGTTTATATGTCAATTTTTTAATTTACTAATATTTTAACTTTCTTGTTATTAAGCTTCACTTGCCTTGCTCCAGATTTGGTATTGATTTAAGGATTGCAGAATATTTCAAGTTGATATGCATCTTCAATAAAAGGTTTTGTCTGTTGACATAAGTGATGCACAACAGTCATACTTCTTGCTTGTCTTCCAAGGTTCATGAGACCCGATTCCGTCTGTTGTGCATTACAGACTGACAGAAGGATGTGTTGACAAAGAACCACCACGACTTTCTAAAACTGTGGAGAGAGGAATTAAAAAATGATGTCAGATAACAGCATACATCAACTCTTACTACTTAGCTACACTCTTGGCATGATTTACAAGTGCTACAAGGTATTTGATAAATATAATAATAATAATTATATATATAATATAACTTGATAAAAGTATGCACAATAAAACAAAAGGGCCTAAATCAGGGAGTTACACAACACACAAGGAGAGCACAACCCAGCAGTAGTATAGTTTCAATGTATAGTTTTAAAATGTAAGGCTTAAAATAGAGTCAATTTAAATGCATTCCAACTTCCCTTTTCCTTTTCTTAAATTTAAAATGTCCCCTTTATCTCTCCAGCATAAAGCACAGATGAAGACTCATATACACAGAATTTTGTCCCATAATGTGTGTGTGATTACATTTTAATATCTCTCAGATTTCTTCTGGACTTCCTGTCTTCCAGTCTTTTTTCACCTCATTCTCCCCCAAACGTTGGATTAACTTAATACCTTAGAATGGAAATTATGTATGAATTTACTGAAAAAACACACTATTCCTTCCACAAGTCCACACAATAACTTTATGGAACACAGATGATCGTTTGCTTTCTCTGCTAGGCATGTCTGAACAATGCTAATCAAGTAGTTGAGATTAGAAGAGTATAAGGACAAAATATGTAATCTTGCCATCTATAAATATGAATTATGGCAGAGCTTAAAAAATATCTCTTTGGAAAACAGTTTTACTATCCAACTCAGTAAGATGCGAAAGTTAACAAATAGGTGTACTGTTTCAGTTGTGTATATTTCCATACTTTTCCATGACATGCAGAAAGATGGTGTAGTGGAAATGCCAGAGATCAGCATTTCAAGAAGAAAGATACAAACATGTAACTGTTACCTACTGTGAAAAATGACATGTTAATTTTTCAAGCTGTGTATATTTTCTAGGTATGTTTAGGTATTTATAAAAATGAAGAGGAACAAAAGACATTTTTTCATGTTCAAAGGCATCCTTCTGCAGTATATACTATAGTGTTTTTTAACCCCAAGCCAAACTTTTTCAAACCCAGAAACTAAATGGGGTTAATTAGTAGTCAAAATGGGTAATATTTTTGAACTCATAATTGAAAAATCTGTGTGTCACAACTACAAGTTCCTGGCTCTTGCCCTGGGCAGAGAGCTATTATAGAATTTGTTAATCTCAGAATTAGTTTTCTAAAATTCAACTGAAAATCTGCTTTAGATGTAGTAGTAATCTGCTTTTGAGGTACCAGCGGCTACAGTGCTGATAAGGTTAGCATTCTCTACTAATACATAAAGGATATTTTTAATTACAGTTTAATGTACTTTGCACAGAATTTTAAGAATTAATAGTTATTCAACAAGCAAGAAAACCGAGGGAAGAATGTTTATTTGTTAGATAAAGGTCATACAAATGTGGTAGAACCTGTTCAGACCAGGTGAGATTATGTTTTTTGTCTCATCTATTAAATTATGCTTAAGCTGAAAAAGATAGTAAGTTATATATGTATATATAATTGTAACAGCAAGCTATTTGTTTTTACTGACACCTCTAAAGGAATCATCCTGGTTACAATGCACTAACAATATACAAGCTTTCAGACTGGTTAGATATGCATTTATAGACAATTTTCTGACAGGCTGAAATTCAGTTATGTGATAAGCTCTGAACTGTCAATAATATTACTGCTATAATAAAAATTTATTTTGAAGCTTAAGTTTCTTGTAGATAACAGAAAGTAGTCTAGAACATGATATTCAGTTTAGTATTATGCCTTCATCCAGAAAATTCCAGCCAATCAGAATATTAAAAAAAAAAAAAAAGAAAGAAAAAACGAAGCAGCCAGCAGGCAAAACAAGAAGATCCTATTTAATTCATTGGCATTGTATTTAATTCATTTGCAACTTACACAAAAGATAAGTCATTTTGGAATCTCCTTTATCTATTTTCATTACTCCACTGATAGAAACTGACTCCTCTTTCATTCCTTACTTATCCTAGCTCCAGTCTCTCACTTTGTTTCCCATGCTTGGAATATCATTGGTGACTCTACTAAAACCAAAGAGAATAGAACTTAATGCCAAAAAGGTTCATTTTAAGTCAAAAAGGGTTTGCCTGAGCTTAAGTATCTGAGCAGTTATTGATTTCAGTGGGCCTTCAGGTACACTTAAATACTTTGTTCAAACTGATATCATTTTGCACTATTTTATATAGGACAAGAACAAAATTATTCATAGAGGATCAAAAAAGAAATTATGGATTTTCTGTACAGTGAGGAATGGACACAAACACTCACATATTAAATTTTGGCTTCAATCTCATACTTTCTAAGGTGAAAGTAACATGGAAAATAGTTATTCTAACGATAAGATTTCATCCAGGATCTGAAACTGGAAGTGAGATTACTGATTGAATTCTAAGACACTGAAAAGTGTTAGTGTTTCTGCACTAGAATTGAAT
>NW_009646936.1:2589303-2625185 GCF_000708025.1 Charadrius vociferus | reverse complement strand
TGTTTTGATATGTTTAGTTGGTAACCCACATGAGCTGAGGTTATTCAGGATGTTAATGTTGGCTATGTTGGTATTTTCCTTAATTTTAATGATTTCATCTATAGGAAATGCAATTAAGTAACAGTCACACTTGTATCTTATAGTTGCCCCTTCCTCCCCTTTTTCAGTGTTTAACTAGATGTTTGAATAAGCCAGCAAGTGCTCTAAAAATGTAAGTGCTCACAAAATGTAGGCTCTGCTAAACAGAGATGGGACCTTTAGATTGAGCTCACCACCACCTGCTGGCCTCCACACCAGTGGAAATTTTTGTGAGGGTGTTGCCTACTAAAATCCAACTAATATCACCTAATCCTTAAAAACCATTTACTAAAAAGAGAGGAAACAGAAGGAAAAGTAAAATCCTTTACAAAGGCTCCCTTTGTGTACAACCTTTTCTGTAGCATCACTTTTGAAAGCAAGAGAAACAGGAATTAAAAAAATATATCTCTAATGCTCTTTATTCCTCTTGGGAGGTGGCTGTATTTGCTTCTAAATTGCCAGCTGAAAAACACTCCCGGCACCTGTGCATTGTTTCCTCACACAGTGATAGCAGATGCTCTGTCAGATCCCCAGAGGACTAGAAGCTCTTTTGCAGAGCCTTCAACTGAAAAAAAAAAAACACCTTACCATGGGCTAACAAAAAAAAGAAAAAACAAATAGACTTGAAAACTGTGAAATGGGAACAATTATTCTCTCTCTCTCTTCTCCATTCTTTCCCGCTCTCCTTCCCTCCCCACCCCTTTACTTCCCCGTCATCATTTTCCCCCAGCTATTTTAGTATTCGGAAATCAATACTAAATTCATAGCAAAAAATAAGAGGATGTTTTTCTATTTATGAATTATCATCCAATGTTGTTGAGTTTTTATTTGCAACTTGAAGAAAATATGTCCTGTTAGGAAAGGACAGACTTCCTAGCCAATGAGGTGACTTTGATGGCGAGGAACAATTCAGCCAGATACTTAACTGTGATGAAAACAATCGTATTAAGTATCTGTTAATCTGTTTTATTTAGTCTTCTCTCTTCATATTTGGTATACCTTCACATTCTTTTAATATATCATTGTATTTTCATGTTGCCCTTGGAAAAGGGGATAGATGTTAATCGGTTAGAATCATAGAATACCTCAAGTTGAAAGTGACCCATAAGGACAATCAAGTTGAACTCCCTGCTCCTCTCTGGACTACCTAAAACTAAATCACATGACTAGAGAACATCATCCAGATGCTCCTGGAACTTATATGTAAGTTATACATATATCACACATATGTATAATATATATTATTCAGTTCTTATATTTGTACCCTGAAATCCCACAAAACATTAAATGAAAAATTCTGGAGGTAGCAGACTCAGGATAAGGTTTTCCTAGCTAATGATCTTTCTTCAGGGTGGAAGCACTGGTATGCAGAGGTTTCAAATATCTTCACTATTAAAAATCTAGAAAACTGAACACTGAACTTTTCATCTCAGGAAACAACCTGATCTGTTTCCTTTCAGTTTTTTTAAAGTCTAGAAAGAAATTTCTCCAGGTCTAACCTTTCTGATCCCAAAAGCAGACAGCTGTCACATGGATTGATGGGTATTCTCTAACATAGTTATGCTGTAACCAGAGCGCACAAACACTCTCTTGTCCAAAACTCCCGCTATTTGAATTCGCTCAAACATTGATCTGACCTTCATAAAGCCCATTTGGATAACTTCTCTAGTATATAAATACTAACCCAGAGTACACTGAAATGTGAAAAATGGGATTTGCCTGTCTACACTAGCTTCCTAAACCAGGCCTACATTCCTAAATCTCCCAGATTCATCTTCATCCCCCGCATCCCTTGTTCCCACCTCTCACAATGGCCAGTGAATTCAGGAGCCTGGGAACTGGAACACAATTGCCATGTATGCTTGTACACTGATAAAAATCAATTGATTTCTGTGTGGAGTTTGATAGGTAAAAGATGGCAAGGACCATTCCCACCTGCATGCAGCCACTCTGTTTTGATAAGAACACTTTGCTAGCATAAACACGGGTTGTTTTTTTTAAGCATGCAGTCTGCATGCTTTTTTGCCTCAGCCTTTTGAGTAGTACCGTTAAACCTACTCTGCAGTCTTCTCTGCTGCTTGTGAAGCAAAAAATCTTGAAATAATCTCTCCCCAGAGACATGATCTCTCCCCAGACTGAGTATGAAAGGCAGGTAGGAACAGTTTTTAGCTACAGTTAGAGTTATACTGCTCTCTGGCAGTCCTCTCTCTCCTAGTGACCACATAGTTGTCTGTTTAGGCTGAGACTGATGGTGGGTCCAGTGCCAGAACATAGATTGTCTCCTGTCATGTTGGCCCTTCCACCCTTGGTTGAAGCTGCTTTGGCAACCGGAATGTTGCTGAATTCTATGCTGGGGCATAGACTGGAATTCTATGCTGGGGCATAGAAAACTAGTTATCTGAGCTGGGAAACTAAAGAGTAAATAAATCTAGCCATTTGTTTTGAAGAAGAATTTGTCTACACTTTGGAAACCTGAGTTATGTTAGACAAGTCCTACTTTAACTATCTTCAGTGACATCTAATTGAACTTTTACTTGAAGAGTTTTAACCAGCCTTATCAGCTTTTAGCTTTATGAGTCTTACCAGAATAGCTTTGGTTTGGTTTCCACCACTGGATTTTTTAGTTTTGCTAGGAAGAGGCAGATTGGCTTTCTGATTCTAAATGAGAAGGTTACTTGCTTAGAAGGAGTGATATATACAAACGTTACAGCGAAAGCTATGAAAAGAAAAATCCTCAAAAACCAAAAGCAAGTGGATTTCTCTCACAGCTGTTCTGAAGAGTTCGTGGTTGTACAGTCCAGTTAGAGATTAATGTCACTCAAGCATTGTTTCCTTAGTGGCAGATTGTAATTAAATAAAACATGAAAGATAAGCTATATAACCATTTTGACAGACTTTACTGAAATAAGCAGGATTAATAGACATTTGTATAATAAAACACCATAAATCTTATAATTCTGCAGAAATTATAGAAAGCAGTTTTTAATAATCTCTGTACTGAGTCACAAAAGCAAGTGAAGAATAATTTCCGTGTTGAAATTAGAAGCTATCACACACCCAGTTCTTCTAACTACTGCATGAGTGCTAATGCAAATAAAATCAGTGGTTGATTAAAAAAAAATATCCAAAAGAACTAATGATTAAGAGCTTTGCAGTGTGTTGAAATCACAAAAACCAGACCATCTACAGCCAGTTCTCACAAAGAGAAGGATACAACCTGTTACCAACATGTTTCTACCGTGCAAGTAGAACTGAGGAGAAATGCCTAGCTGCATGTATTCTAAGATAGCAAAATATTTGATTATTGCCATCTTAATTAGTCATCTAATTTTTAAACTCATTTTAAGTATCACCAATAGCAAACTAAGTTAAAGCTTTATATGTATATGGGTCAAGATTTTCAAAGTATCTCAAAAAACTGTATCAGTGAGGGCTCAAACTACAGAGGCAGGTGCAGAGGCACATGCCAGATGCCCGGACATCTCTGAGGCCTATAGTCTTAAGTTTGGAGGTGCCACACTGGTTATGGGCAAGCTCTTTGGGGAACACCATCTAACCTTTAAAAGCAGGGTTCATTGGTCATTTGCTCACCTGGTGTTGAGTTTCTTCGACAGCTCTTTCAAAGCACCCCATCAAATGGTACCCAGAGAAGTGTGGAGTGAGACGCACCCCACAGTAAATTTCACTAAGGGCTGATGGGAGCAACTTGCAGAGCTCAGGGGAAACCCCTCACACACACCCCATGCCACCATGGTGGGGCTTTCTGAAAGCTTCTGGGGTCCCCTCGGGGCAGCCCCTCCCCTCAGAGAGGCCCCACCAGGCCATGTTCCGCCAATGGGCTTTGTTCTGGCGCCATGCCCCATGATTGGTGCGTTCAAACCCCTCCAATGGCCCCTTGGGTCCCTGACACGGGGCACTGTTGGGCTCCTACCCCACCCCCCCCAGTACCAACAGCACCACAGAGCGATGGCAAACTACTGAGGAGAGGAGTGGCTCTCAGCTGCCGTGCCCACCTGGGTCTCTTTGGGACCCACACTTCCTAGGTGCAAACAAGGCCCCAGCACGATGGTGCACAATGGTGCACATTGGAGCGCACCAGCTGGAGCCACAGAAAGCCCTCAGGATCCCATAACCAGGCCCAATAAATCACACTGCATGGCCACTAGCAGGTGCTGGGTTATTGTGAGTGCACAGGTGTTAAAGCACGGGCAGATGTTTATAATGTCAAGATTGCCTGAAAGCGTCAGCACTAAAAGCTCACCTTTGATTAACAGCTCATCAGTGCCAAACAAGTATGCAAAATGATGAATGCTCATGAAACCCCAAATCGTGGGAAATCGCGTCTGACTACAATTGCTATCTGTGTTTCACGCACCCTGAGAATGTGAATGCTGGCTGGAGAGAGAAAAAGAGCAGGAAAACATTGCCCAGTTGTTAAAAACACTCCTATGGTTGTGCTACATTGCCCTCTGCCCTCCAGACAGAGCTGTCTTTCAGAGGAGAGGCCGAGGCACTCGGCCAGACCCAATACTTCGGACTATGTAAGTTCCCAGTGCATAATACATGCAGAGAGGGAGACAAGCAATTTGAGAGGCTGTGAAATACTCTGAAAGATAAATGTAGGCACTGGATTTATTAACTGGCTTTCCTCTCTAAAAACTGTTGGCCTTTCATGATCAGTCAAAATATGAACCCTGAGAGCTAACCCTCTACTTCAGGGAAATTTTTCACGTGCTGGCATTTATTCTAAATAAAGCAATACTTTATGAATTCCTAGCCTCCTGAATTTTCACTCCTAGGGAGAAGAATATCGTATAGTGATTGCCTGTCTTCTCACTGTGCTGTGTTCCTAACTCGTATTGCCACACCAAATAAGTCAGCTAGCTCACCAGGAAATTATGAACCAAGTACTTAAAGAATACAGGTATGTTGAGATTCGAACTACAAAAGGCATTTATCTCATTCCCTCCCTCCCCTGCAAAAAGAAACTGCTTTTTCTAGCAGTCCTAAGTCCGATCTCTACTTTTCAGAGTACAGCAGTATGTCCCATTGAGCCAAGTTGTTGCTTATCATTTGGGTTTATCAGATTTAACTGAAGAACTGTGTAAACTCAAAGTGAAGGTGGGAGGTCTCAAAGCTGTATGACCCATTCTTTCTCATCTTAAAAAAAAACCCTGAGAAGACTTTATAAACACATCTAACTCACATATCCAAAAATTAATAAAATATAGTACATTATTATGAGACAATTAAATATACATAAAATATGAAAGTTTCTTGACTTTTCTGGTCTATAAGACTGGAGTTTATATTTTAAAGATAGCAATTAGTCGCTGCTGAATTGAAACTCCAAATATAGTGCTAATTTGTGGGGGTGAGGGAGAGGCAGCAGTGGTTTGTATGGGATGGCTTTTCCCAAGCTTGTCATGTGAAAGAAGTCATATTGTGGAACTATCATACTAATTACTAAATAATTAAATGTCTGGTTTTTAATTTGGATGGAAAGACCAGGGATTCAGAGGAGTTTAACATCCACCGAAACGCAAATTTTGTTGTTGGAATTTTGTTGCTCATTTTAAAAACCCGGCATCAATCAGAGGGAAGTGGGTACAGAAGTGGTGCTAATGTGATCTAAGAGAAGGACTTGGGGCTGTCGGTTGATGAAAAGCTCAACAGGACCCAGCAACATGCGCTTGCAGCTCAGAAAGCCAACCATACCCTCTGCTGCATCAAAAGAAGCGTGGCCAGCAGGTTGAGGGAGGTGATTCTGCCCCTCTAGTCTCCTCTCGTGGGACCCCACTTGGAGTACTGCATCCAGCTCTGGGCCCGCCCAACATAAAAAGGACATGGACCCTTTGGAGGGACCGCAGAGGAAGGCCACAAAGAGGATCAGAGGGCTGGAGCACCTCTCCTATGAGGAGAGGCTGAGACAGTTGGAGTTGTTCAGCCCGGAGAAGAGAAGACTATGGGGATTTATTATAATTCGGGGATAATATTATAATTATAATATAGCAGTCTTCCAGTACCTAAAGCAGGCCTATAGGAAAGATGGGGAGGGACTCTTTATCAGGGAATGTGACGGTAGGATGAGGGGTAATGGTTTTAAACTGAAAGAGGGGAGATTTAGATGGAATATTGGGAAGAAATTCTTTACTGTGAGGGTGGTGAGACACTGGAACAGGTTGTCCAGAGAAGCTGTGGCTGATCCATCCCTGGAGGTGTTGAAGGCCAGGTTGGATGGGACTTTGAGCAACCTGGTCAAGTGGAAGGTCTCCCTGCCCATGTCAGGGCGGGGTGAAACGAGATGATCTTTAAGGTCCCTTTCCAACCCAAACCATTCTATGATTTTATGATTAATTCATCTCTGATAATTTTATGCATAGGTCTTCTGTTTCATTATTCACAAAGGCCACTGCTCCCTTAGCAAAGGCTGTTACTGAGACGAACAGCAGGAACTTTGGAGATTATCAGAATTTCTCTTCTTACAGTACTTGATTTTCCCAGTGTGAATGACAATGCAGTTCCAACTGAACCTTAATGAGGTTTAAAAAGAGGTCAAAAATCCTTGAAAACACTTTTTCAGACTTGTTCCTGGCATCCTGGATACAGAACTGGACACGATTAGAACAGGACGTGAGGAAATAATGGAAATTGTAAGAATTTTTCAGACACAAGAGGGGGCTACAAAGGAGAGCATCATCAAGTAAAAAGTGATTAATTATTGACTCTGTGGTTCTCCCAAAGCAATACTGAATCTCACAGAGTTGTTTGGTCAGCTAGTAAAACTAATGCAGATGTGAAAATCCTACAAGAATTTACGTGGTGTTACTCTGTGTAGCAGGGATGAAATTGACGAGGCCAACTTATAGAAAAGCTTAATACAGCCTAGGGAGTGACTAAATACAGAAGAAGTCTGGAAAGAGCTTGATACCAAATTATCTTTTTCCTTTATTTCAAAATAAAATGTATTTAAACACTGTGAATAAACAAGAATAAACGCTGTGAATAAATAAATAAAAAATAAATGTGAGTAAATAATTATCTTTTACAAATATTTTCTCTTAAGGAAACCCTTCAGGACATTTATTTTTTAAATATTCAAACCAGTATGATCACTTCATCTACTGTTGCCCTTAGATTTGCATGAGCATAATCCAAACATAGTGGGAAGTTTTAAAATTTTCTGACTGCCATCTACTCTAAATCTTTATGGATTTATATATAATTCTGTATTGAAAGGAAATAATTTTTCCACTGCATGGTGTGGGAAAATGATTTCTTAGAACTTTTTTCATTATAACTATTATTTTCCAGGCAAATATATCTGTATGTTGTTGATCTTTGTTGATAAGGGGTCAATGGAATAGTAATAATCAGCTTGCAGGCAGCTTTCAGTGACTTCCTGTATTGCATTTCACATCAACAAAGTAATCATCAGGCATAATGTCACCGTTTGTCTCCATTCAGTCTCTTGACCTTTAGATTGCCCATTAAAGAGAGGAAGACCAGTTCCTACCCGTGTTTTGGCAATAGAAGAGATTTTCCTGCTTAGATACACATTTATTCAACAGAAGTTGCAGCCCAATTGACGTCCATCTGATTTGGAAGTTTCCTTCCTCTTTACTGGAATAGGAAGTGAATATAATTATGGGCTAGCCCATCAATTAGTTTTAAGGGAGGAGATTATAAGAGAGGAAAACACTGTCTACATAGATAGAAATGCTGAACTTTAGATAACCATTGAAAGGAGAGAAAATGTTGTGTTCCATCTTTGTGGCTTTTGAATGAACACATTTGTTACCGAAATGAATCCAAATCAACTGACAGAAAGAAGTAACATACTATAGCTCTTTTTGGCACTGTCCCTCTATTTATTACAGTTTTTATGCTGGGGGGCGGGGGGGAAAGATACCTGGGTGCAATAAGAATATTGAAAGAATTTAGGCTCAGTTGCCAACACAGCTAAATTTGCAATTTTTTTTCCATAAATATGATAAATATTGTAGAGAATACAATATATTATACAAAGGAAGGAAGAGAATAGCATACTTCACTGGCCTTTAAGTGGAGACAAAGTCTATGGTAAGCCATACTCTCCAGTAAAAATTCTCATGTAACAGTGGAAGACAGCTCTCCTCTTCCCACATTCTCATTCACTGAATTGAAAAGAAAACCATTTAATATAATTTCTGAACAGAATTTTACAGTCTAGTATTTGCATTACATTTCCAATAAAGGACATCTCACCACCTTCAATAAAGTAATGAAGTCTGTCTCAGATTATAGAGTCCTTTATTGCCAGGAAAATTAAATGCCAATTGTTTAGTTGGGGTTTCCCAAGAGTAACTGTATGTACAAGACTCCAAAAGAGGAGTAAATCTGGCAGTCAAGCTCAAATGCTTTGCAGCAGAGGCACGCCAAAGAGAACTGTTATAGTATAAGTTGTCTAGAGATTTCTGGAAAAACTGATACTCAGAGCAAAAAGGAAGTGAGCTTCAGAGACATATCTCTCCTTTCTTTGACAGCTGGGCTGCAGACACATAGTGGAAGTTGATGTAGAGTTTTGCTATTTCACAGAAGGCCCTGTATTCAGGAAACTGCAGGATCAAAAGAACAAAACACAAACCTCAGCTGACACTGAGGATGCTTGTGTATATCCAAGGCAGGGCTTCAGTGGCATGCTATTTGAATTCTTCGTTTTCCCTGTATGTAAGTTTAGAGGAAAAGCCTGGAGATTAACAACACATTAAATCTCTCTCTTTCCTAGGACTGGGAAGTACTTGGGGATGTACTTTTCAGTACTTTGGCAAGCAGAGTCTTCACTGTAGGAAGTGAGGGACACAAAATTTGTGTCACTTTTGTAGAGTGTGAGTCAATAGAAACTACAACTGTCTCAGCTGCCTGTTTCTTCCCCTGACCTCCTTTACAAGTGTATCCCACTTCAGATGAAACCCATGCAATTCAGTACCAGAAGTTAAATTCTATACACCCTATATATGTATATATACATATTCTATAAACTATGTTGGTGGCCCAAAACCAAGAAAAGTTCTTTTAAAACACAATTAAGTATAATAGAAATCTATGGAGAGGGCAGGAAGGTGCTTGTGGCTCTATTAAACACATGTGGAGGTGAAAGGACTGCCCTAGTCTAAAGAAGTGTTGAATAAACATAGTGGTAGAATCTATGGTGGAGGCCAGGCCACATCAGGAGTGGTTTTGCTCAAGGGAGGAAAAATACTTCAGACTACAGTGATTATAAGTAACATGAATGAGTAGGAGGAAAGACCTCTGTACACAGTGTTTTCAATCAGTTTTATCCCTTCAGTACAACACTCCTGCCTTTTGAGAACCTAGAAGATTTTTAAGTGTTCTGGCTCTATGTCTGGAAACAGTGTCAATATTTAGGGTTCACACTTTTAAATGAATGAGAACAGTAGCTTCACAGTGTGCGTTTCAGTGCCTGACCCATGGACCTCCCTCTCTGGCCTTGTGAAAGGTAAAAACTGATCAGAGCTGTTGCAAGACCATTGCAGACCTTTCCTTTCTCTTAATTTGTTGATGATGTCAAGACTATGTTCTTTCGATTCTCGAAGAACAGACCACTCTACTATGTACACATTTATGTAAACGCTTGTGATGATTAAATCTGATGAACATGTCTGTCACAGAAGAGGAGGAGAATGTTTTGAACATTGTTACATTTTACTGCTTTCCTCCTGGCTACCAAATATATGAAAGAGTATGTATAGTCTGATGTGTAAAGAAGTTACAGAAAAGCAACGGACTATATGCTTTTCACCATTACCAATGACAAAAGAATGGGAAAGTCTGTATATTTCTGTGCAAAGACAAGTAGAGAATAAAAAATACAATGACATGCAGAGAGGAAGGAGAACAAGGTGCATGAGAAAAACTGCATTGATGAGGAGGGTCATCACAGCTGTTTTACAAATATGTAAAAGGATATTGTAAGAAGAAAGAGAATAAAGTGTCCTCCATGTCCAAAGGAAATAGGATTTGGGGTAACAGACATAAATTGTAGCAAGAGCTGTTCAATACAGACCTAAGGGGGAAAAAATATAAAATAACAACATTTTAAAAGTAATTATTATGAATCATTTGAACGGATTCATTGGAGAGGTGGTAAAGTTTGTGTTATAAAATATCTTTAAATATAACATAAATACCTCTTAACCCCACCTGTAGACAAGTCAATGGGATGGACCAGAAGATACCTTGATATCCCTTCTCTCACTGCAATTCAATAATTTTCTGAACATTTACTGATACTTCTCTAGCCTTTTAAAAATGGAAAAAAGCATATCCTTCACATAGCCTCTTGTTTCACTTTAATTCTTCACTAATTAAACATCTCCCAGTAGATGTTGCCAATCAGTGTCCTCTAAGACTGAATGATAACCTGAATTCTACACCTTGACATGCTTGGGCCTGCCTTTGCATTTCCTTCACACATTTGTGTTTCTGAATTGCATGTGATTTCTTCTGTCACATGCTATACACATAAGCATAGGCTTATGTACGTATGTATCTTTGGATACGCAAAATGAAATTTAAGTTACAGGTAAAAATGTAGAAACTATTTAAAAATGCACCTACATAAGTAAAAAAAAATTATAAGGAAATAACCTTAATATACTACTGTCCTTAAGTTTTTTGTACATATGTTACTGGATTCAGTTAAAACACTTTTCAATCACCGTTTTGAAAATATCTACACTCAGGTATGAGTAAGAACTAGAAATGAAATGAAAAAAGAATTCAAAGCCAAATATTCTTAGGCAATTGTAGGTTTCACAATATAGACTTAGTTGCAAATTTATTAGCCAACTCATGTGTTTTTATTGCTACAAGTAAAACCTCACATAAGGCCATACTTAAATTTTGAATCAGCTGTAGGTTATCCTATTTGAAGATAAAAGTATAGCAGCTCCCGACAAAACCAAGACTTAGTAAGTTATAAAAAAAGTTGAAAGAAGACTACATTGCATCTTAAAAGGATGTCATTTAATGCATCTATGACTGTTGGATACTTTTATTGCCATATTACCATTTAAAAATTCAAATACAAATTCATAGTTTTTGCATTTAGTACATTCTCTTGCTGACTTTAAGCAGTATCATCTGAGCAAGAGTTGGTTTACAACTTTTAGTCTCTGACCTCTGGAAAGCATTTATCCAGTTTATTATGTAAAAACAGACAAAGCCCATCTCCTTTCACCCCACCCCCTCACCCGGTACAATTTCCTGAGGTTTAAAAGTAGTATACTCACACATCTCAGTGCAGAAACAGCATAGAAGTTTTTCCTCCTGGTCTGTTCACATTTTTCTTATTTGTACACTGATCCACTCAAGTAGAAGGAAATTGTGTCCTACATGTGACCTCAAAGTTTAGACAAATTATTTGCTTCTCTTTCTTTCAAAGGCTAAAACATCCATACAAATATGAGCATCTAGAAGATAGCTGAGATGTGTACTTCATGTGCCTATAGCTTGTAGGTTTCAATTTTCAGCTGTTAACTGACAGAATGATTGCAGTCGATTGGATTTTGGATCAAAATCTGATCTCGTTCCAGAATCAAGTTATGCTTGTATAAGTGAAATCAGATTTGAGACTTGTATGACATTATATAATATTAAAAGAAATAGATATTTGCCTTATGGTGACCATTGCTCTGAGATATGTTGTGCATTCTTGGCAAGTGTGCATATCATGAGCTTGAAAATATCACACTGAGAATATTCTGGCTAGCCTCTTTTGAGGCCATAACTGTTAGGTAGTGCACTACCACCCCATCCTATGTACACACAGAGGTGATCATAACACCCCTGATTTACTTTCTTTGCCAAAGCACAGGCCAAGTACATTCTTCATTCTGAAGTGGGGAAATGACAGTGGGCTGTTAGATACAGCAATGAGCCTGAGCTTTATATGGGCAGTCTGTTCTTTGAGCTGCAGCTAGCCTGAACTATGAGAAAAGAAAAGGCTGTGCAGAATTAAAAAAGAAATAGTAATCTTTATGCTGGAGAATGCTATTGCTTGTTATCTCAAGTGACCACCAAGTAGCTTCCCTCCACATTTAAGGATAAAAGGAAAAGATAGCTGCTCCTCTCCAAAGCAAAGGCTGCATGTACCCTCGTGGGAGAACCACTAACCTGACGTCATGACTCTCATTTGACTAATAGTGCAGCCTAGATGAATTTTGACATCTGGTTCCATAACTTTGGGGATACTTGATGCTTGTCTCTTCTAGTATCTACAAATGCAATATATAGCCTTTAAGAGAGTGAATTGACTTAGTTCTATTTAGGTTAAAAGATGCCACTTAGAATTTCAAAATGGTGATGCTGGAGAGCTGGGTTTAGGAGAAGATGTGGTAAATTGGTAAATACATTATGTAGTTTAGGTAAAATCCCAAAGGAATTTGGGAAAAACTTTGCATGTAGCCGGAGTAGAATTTGTCTTTAAGGAAGCTGGAGCATGGTAAGTCTGCCAGAAGCTCCCATAATTTTGCTGTCCTGTAGGCTGAAATGGCAGGAAATCAATCAGAGTTTTTCTTAGGCACATTATAGAAGTATTGATCAATCCTAGAAAAGTATTATTAAGAATCCAGATGGACAAAGGAGGGAAAATGCCCTTACTGTGAAAACACCTACAGAATGCACTGGGATGCAGTTGTTTCAGAATGTGAAAATAAAGCATGACACTATGGAGGTAGCTCTGTTGCTAATACAGGTGCCAGGTGAACACAAATCTAGCCAAGATTCATGTTTACAGTATTGTATGCAGTCACATTGTTTCTGCAATACATTTTGAGCAATAATGAGACTTTTTATAGATGGGTGACAACTCTGAATTATACAGATTAACCTACTGCTCTCCTCTCATTCAACTCTGAAGTGACCCCTCTACCCATGTAAGAGACGAAGTGTTGTGAAAAAGCTCAAGGAATGGTCAGGTTTCACACATTGCATGAGCTCTCAAACAGGATTAATTAAAATGTACTCATCACAAAGGAAGGGGAAACTGTGAGTATGTTACAGTATTGTGCCAGGTAGAATGCCCTGTGGAAGATATCTGAGGACTACTGAAAAAAAATGGAGAAAAAATCTTTGACACTTTCATGAAGGGAATGTTATTCCTTCAGAAACTTTGCAAGATCTTAGAAAGAGAACTCATTTTGATTTGGAAGACATCTCTTATGTCTTCAAAAATAAGATACCTCTGTTTTGGGGGGAAGTAAAAGGCATAATAGTCTTACTTCTTAAATATAGTACTAATAAATCACTTTTTTTTTTTTTTTTTTATGCTGCCAGACATAAAAAGCCCAAAAGGTTACATCAGATATACTTTGCCTAATGGGAGGAGAACATAGCAACTCTGTTCTGGACGTAACAATCAACTTACTTTGATCACTAGGTACCCCACCTAAACAATTTGGAATAACATTATTGTTAACTGAGTAAAAAATTTGAAAGCTTGATGAAATTTTGTCTGTGTTGTCAAATACTTTGAAGTACATTTTATTAAGCTTTGGATTGTATCTAACACTGTATCTAGCACTAGGAAAATCTAAGATCTCTGAAGATATTAAAAGGAATAGTCTTCACAATCTATACTGAGTCAAGTTATCTCAAAATATCAGTTTTTACTGGATTTAATGTTACTATAGAATAGGTTAGCAATAACGTCTACCTTGACAAATATGTTAGAGCTTAATTCCAAGGAAAATTATTTTAATGTTGACAGATGTCTTCTATTACTGACTGAATAGTTACCAAAGGTAAATTTGAAACAGTGTTTATTAATATTAAAGAAACCAACAGATTTTAAACTCTTCCCTTTCTCAAGGATAATGACCAATCTTGTATATAAACTTTACAAATGTACTTTTGGTTCAAAAGAACACAAAAGTGTGTTGTGATAATATTATCATTGCAAACCTCAGAACCAAAATATCACAACTTTAACAGTTTCCAAGTTCTATGAGAAGTAATTCAGAAACTGCGGGAATAAAAATCAACATTAGTATTAGTTATAAGGACTTTAGCTGGTAGAATAGCCAAATCTTACTATTAATTATTTCTGATGGAACTAAGAGCTGAATATTCTTGAGCCACAGTCCCATTATATTTCTTTACACCAACTACTACAGGCCACAGATGCAGTAAGATCTGTTAGTCTGAATAGACAATACGAAGAAATAAGGAGGTGCTATAACACAAGTCATTTTCAGGTGGGTAAAACCTTCCTTTGATCCAGAATAAAAAGCCAATGTGTCCTTTAAACTATTTTGTTATATTTTTTTTCTTTGTGGAATATTTTGTGTCTTAACCAAAATAATAGAAAATAAACTGTGCTGAACAACTACTTCCCTTTTCCAAACTGTGGTCCTAATTGATCTCTTTGTGCTTATGTCATCATAGACTCGGTCTCCTCTAAGGAAAGTAAATAGTTCTAAAAAAACTTTGTGCAATATCCAGTGCATCCTGGATGTTCCTCTGAGAAGGAGGAAGTAGGAGGAAGTATCTGAACACATGCTTTTCTAAAAACTACCTATCATCGCCTTACTTAAAAGACTTTTTCATGTATATGCAATACAAAGTCTTAGAGGAAGGTTGGATTTTATAGTTCAAAATACAATATACACTATAAGCTTTTGTCACAGCATTTGATTTATTTTTCAATTTTAGGTAAATCTTGAAGCTACTTCTCTGAAAAAGCAAGGCATTTCTCTTTGACTGCTTCTTAAAGAAAACTCCCAAAAGGTAAAAAAGAGATTTAATGCACAAAGGATTATTAGAATAGGTATCAAAGCATCACTTTATATCCCCAAATTTACCAAGATACATTGGCACAGGCAATGTAAGAAACTGAGAAAAGCTATTGCCAGTACAGTGCCTACACAGAGGATAGAAGGTGGCATAAATAGCTGGGTTTTAATCATTCTGCCACTGGAGGTAAGGAACTTCCCTTTTGGTTTCAATATACTCAAAATTTGGCCTCAAGGTTTGGATATCTATTAATAATTCTTGCTACCTGCAAAAATTAATAAATTTCCAGAGTTATAAAGTTCTAGCTCTTCAGTTTAACATCCATTTAAAAAATATGAATACCCAGTTTGATAATACTGTCATATCTCACCTTCAGTTCAAAGAGTTACAATCCCTCTTCCTCTGTTTATTAACTATGCAAACAGCCAGTTAAGCTTTCTTAAAATGATAGATCTGACTAACTTTCATAGGGAGCATTTTTGTTGCCAGTGCAATTAAGAACTCCAAAATAATCTAAACATCACATAGACCTGTTAAGTAATTATGATTATGACTGCTCAAAGTAGCCCATGGCCCTGTCTACTAAAGCCATCTTACATTTAGTGTGTTTAGATATATGGAAATTTTCAAATCGTTACCACACTGCCCAAGCCACAGAAGGCAAAGGCAGGGGCTGTGAGAATGAAGAACCACCCAGTGTAGGTGAAGATCAAGTACGAGACCATCTAAGGAACCTGCAGGTAGACAAGTCCATGGGACCTGATGAAATTCATCCATGGGATCTGAGAGAACTAGCAGATGAAGTTGCTAGGCTGCTTTCATTATATTTGAAAAGTCCTGGCAGTCTGGTGACGTTCCCACTGACTGGAAAAGGGAAAACATAATCCCCATTTTCAAAAAGGGTGAAAAGGAAGACCTGGGGAAGTACAGGCCAGTCAGTCTCACCTCTGTCCCTGGCAAGGCCATGGAGCAGATCCTACTGGAAACTCTGCTAAGGCACATTGAAGACAAGGAGGTGATCAGTGACAGCCAACATGGCAAGTCATGCCTAACAAATTTGGTGACCTTCTATGACAGGGTTACAGCATTGGTGGATAAAGGGAGAGCAACAGACGTCATCTACCTGGACTTATGCAAAGTATTTGACACTGTTCCACATGACATCCTTGTCTCTAAATTGGAGAGACATGGATTTGATGAATGGACCACTTGGTAGATAAAGAACTGGCTGGATGGCCACACTCAAAGACTTGCAGTCAATGGCTCCATGTCCAAGTGGAAAGTAGTGATGAGTGGCGTTCCTCAGGGGTTGGTACTGGGACCAGTGCTATTTAACATCTTTGTCAGAGACATGGACAGTGGGATTGAGTGCACCCTCAGCAAGTTTGTTGTCGACACCAAGCTGTGTGGTGCGGTTGACGCACTGGAAGGAATGGATGCCATCCAGAGGGACCTGGACAGGCTAGAAAGGTGGGCCCATATCATAGAATGGTTTAGGTTGGAAAGGACCTTGAAGATCTTCGAGTTTCAACCTCTGTGCCATAGACAGGGACACCTCCGACTAGACCAGGTTACCCAAGGCCACGTCCAGCCTGGCCTTGAACACCTCCAGGGATGGGGCCTTAACAACCTCTCTGGGCAACCTGTTCCAGTGCCTTACAAGCCTCGAAGTGAAAAACTTCCTAATGTTTAATCTAAACCTGCCCTCTTCCAGTTTAAAGCCATTCCCCCTCGTCCTGTCACTACATGACCTAGTAAAAAGTCCTTCCCCAGCTCTCCTGTAGGCCTCCTTTAGGTACTGGAAGGCGGCAATAAGATCTCCCCAGAGCCTTCTCTTCTCCAGGCTGAACAGCCCCAACTCTCTCAGCCTCTCCTCATAAGAGAGGTGCTCCAGCCTTTGGATCATCCTCGCGGCTCTCCTCTGGACGTGCTCCAACAGGTCCATGTCTTTCTTATGTTGAGGACTCCAGAGCTGGACGCCGTACTCCAGGTGGGGTCTCACGAGAGTGGAGTAGAGGGGTAGAATCACCTCCCTTGACCTGCTGGCCACAGTTCTTTTGATGTAGCCCAGGATGCTGTTGGCCTTCTGGGCTGCGATTGCACATTGCTGATTCATGCTGAGCTTCCGGACAATCAGCACACCCAAGTCCTTCTCCTCAGGGCTGCTCTCCAGCCGTACCCCACCGAACCTGTATTTGTGCTTGGGATTGCCCTGACCCAGATGCAGGACCTTGCACTTGGCCTTGTTGAACTGCATGAAGTTAGCTTGGGCCCACCTCTCCAGCCTGTCCAGGTCCCTCTGGATGGCATCCCTCCCCTCCAGTGTGTCTACCTCACCAAACAGCTTGGTATCATCGGCAAACTTGCTGAGTGTGCACTCGACCCCACTGTCCATGTCTGCAACAAAAATGTTGAATAATACTGGTCCCAGTACTGACCCCTGAGGAATGTCACTCGTCACTTCTCTCCACTTGGACATTGAGCCGTTGATCGCAACTCTTTGAGTGTGACCATTAAGCCAGTTCTTTATCCACCGAGTGGTCCGTTTGTAAAATCCATGTCTCTTCAATTTAGAGACCAGGATATCGTGTGGGATGGTGTCAAACACTTTGCACAAGTCCAGGTAGATGACATCTGTTGATCTTCCCTTGTCCACCGCCGCTGTAACCCCTTTGTAGAAGGCCACCAAATATCAACCTCACGAAGTTCAACAAGGCCAAGTGTAAGGTCCTGCACATGGGTTGTGGCAATCCCAAGCACACATACAGGCTGGGAAGAGAATGGATTGAAAGCAGCTGGCAATGTTCATTTGCAGCCCAGAAAGCCAACCATATCCTGGGCTGCCTCAAAATAAGTGTGGCCAGCAGGTCGAGGGAGGTGATTCTACCCCTCTACTCTGCTCTGGTCAGACCCCACCTGGAGTACTGTGTCCAGCTCTGGGGCCCCCAACATAGGAAAGACATTGACTTGTTGGAGACGGTCCAGAGGAGGGCCACGAAGATGATCAGCAGGCTGGAGCACCTTTCCTATGAAGATGATAGGCTGAGACAGTTGGGGTTGTTCAGCTTGGAGAAGAGAAGACTCCAGGGAGACCTCATAGTGACCTTCCAGTATCTGAAGGGCACCTACAAGAAAGCTGGAGAGGGACTTTTTACAAGGGCATGTAGTGATAGAACAGAATCACAGAATGGTCAGGGTTGGAAGGGACATCTTGAGATCATCTAGTCCAACCCCCCTGTCAGAGCAGGGTCACCTACAGCAGGTTACATAGGATGGCACCCAGGCGGGTTTTGAGTGTCTCCAGTGTGGACAAGGGGGCAATGGTTTTAAACTGAAAGAGGGTAGATTTACATTAGGTGTTAGGAAGAAGTTCTTCACTGTGAGAGTGGTGAGACCCTGGAACAGGTTGCCAGAGAAGCTGTGGCTGCCCCATCCCTGGAGGTGTTCAAGGCCAGGCTGGACGTGAGGCTTTGAGCAACCTGGTCTAGTGGAAAGTGTCCCTGCCCATGGCAGGGGGGTTGGAACTAGATGATCCTTAAGGTCCTTTTCCAGCCCAAACCACTCTATGAGTCTATGTTTCTGTGATCAGCATAGCAGAAAAAAAAACCTGACTTCACTGAGACTATTGCCTCTTTTTTTTGAACATATTTTAATCTTTTTTCTTAGAAAAGATGAAAACTGTGCTTTTTCAAATGTTACTTTAAGAATAAATGTTGTACAATATTAGTAGTATCCTGTTTATTACCTGTGACTCAACAAGTCCCAATGAGTCACAGTCTTAAGAACATTTCTGTTGCAACTTCCAGCATAACTAGAAAAAAACATTCTATAAATAATCAAGTCACAAGTACTCAAATGCTTTTTTCCAGATGGAAGTAGAGTAAAGCAAATTCAAGGACTTAGCTAAGTTTGGGACTTAGCATGTATGCCTTCAAAGGGATTAGCCAGTGGGGTTTGGTAAATTTCATGCACTGTTGTAATACAAATAAAAGAAACAGGACATGTTTGTCTCATGAAATTTGGAAAACAACTTTGAGTATATAAGCCAGATGAGAGACATTTAAGTTAAGAAATTCTTCAGTGTCAAACCTTGGATAGTAAATAAGCATTAATGGTAACATACAAGCAATGTCATAAATTACAGAGTTATCAAAGGTGCCCAAAAATATATAGTAGATATACTGTGAAGTCCCTCCTTCGCTTTTCAAGGACGTTTGCTATATACCAAGCTTCAGAAAGACTCCAAGCTTCTTTTCAAGGTTTCGGTCTTTCCAATATATTATCACCTTTTTTCCTTTGTTTTCCACTTTCATTGTGTTTTAAGATCTCTCCATTTTGTCCAGACCAGGTTAATTGGACTCTTTATTGGAAGTTTTTTATTAAGACTCAGCATTCACCCACTGGTAAAAATAGTAACTGGAATGATAAACTTGATGGAAGCTTAAGGATCAGTTATATAATATACATTATATAATACTAAAAATGACTGATGTTTCAAACTGAAATAAATTTCAAACTAACTACAGGCTTTAGTTAAAATCTTAACAATGTAGGAACTTTCAGAAATCTCTTAAGCACAATGAATGTTTCCATTTTAAAGTGAATTACATTTCTTGTTTATTTTCTTATATTTCTGTGTTGTTGTGAATTATAACCATAATTAATATATTCAAAATATAAAATTTATGGAGGGATACATTCAAACAGAATGAGAACCCTCAAAACCACATATATTTCTTTTAATGTTTTTAAAATGCATATAACTCATCTGCACAAAAATCAGGTTCTTTCCATATTTATGTTATAAACAATCACTCTTTTTTTTTGGCAAAGAATTGGTTCCCATGTGCTACATATAAGGAAAAATTGAAGGACTGTTTCTTGCCATTCTTAAGGTCCATTCCAGTCAAAAACATTTAAGTCCACATGTTTTCATCTGTGACAGAAACTAGGTCAAGAATTTTAATATCAGCTCTGAAAAACAGAAAAGAACAGCAATTAAAATATCAGATAGGTCATTACAACATGGAGAAAAAAAATCAAACCAGAATTGTACCTATTAAAAAAATGAAATTTTGGGGGTGAATAAAAAAGGGATACATTAAATTAAAGTAATATACCGATGGTTCCAGGTTGTCCCCTTTGTTCACCTAGGTGTCATTGAAAAAGATGAATATTCAAGACCACTAAACCTCTGTTTTATTTAGGTAGTCGCTTGAGATAATTTTTAGCACAGTCACTATATTTAGTGCACTAGTTCTCTAGAAAAGTCACATTATAAGTTCATGCAGCAAAACCTATCAGAATTAAAGAAGTCAAGAAGAAATGGTTTCACTCTTTTTTCAGGTGCTGAATGAAAAAATGGTAGAAATAATTTCTGCTGGTAAAAATAATAAAGTAACGTTTACTCCAGATTCCCCCAAAATACTCTGGATTCCCTTTAAAACATCCCATGGACAGATTTACAGTTATATAGTCTGGTATTTTTTGCAAATTCAAGAGGATAGTTGAAAAATAAAAGCGGATGAATCTGCTGGGTCCCTAAGAGGAGTATCAGGAAAGTACTCCAAAGCACCTGTGAAGACAACATAGACATTTTTCACGCAGAGCATTTCATCTTCAAAAAACGAGATTTTAATTAAATCACACAACTCACTCATGAGAATTCACAGATGCATTTGAAGGTAAAAGCAGAATGAAAGACAAGTGTAATTTATTTGAAAATGAGTTTGAAATCACTAAATTTTCAGAGGGAAGGTACTTAGGCTGCTTCTCTCTGTCTCTGTGTACGTTTAGAAAATGGATCTTGCTGTCCTTCACTTTTCTTCCAGAATAATAGACATAATTGGACATGTTATATTCTGCCAACCTTCGCTTTCTGCTCTTCATTCAAATATGGTTATGTTCTGAAAATTCAAGTCATCGTTCACTACACTTGCTCCAGAATGCTTTCTCTGACATCCATAGATTTCTGGAAAATGTCTTTTGGAAAGGCTGAGTTCAATATGATTCCCTCCTGATCCTCACCAAAGTCTAGTCTCTTTCTTTGCAGTGACAGCAGAAAGTGAGCTGCCACAAGGCTGTTGTATACTTCTCCATTAGGGATCCAGCTAACTGCAGGAGGTGAGACAAAAGCCATATAGATTGGTCTGGTTACAATAATCTTTCCTCTTTTTACTTTTGTGGTGTGCTAAATTATCCAGATATTCATCTATTGCCTTAGTAGATTCCAAAAGAAATACCCTCTATTTCCTTTGAAGGGACATAAATTGTCTAATCCTCTTTGTCTTCAAAGCAGATGAAATCAGGAATGAAAATTAGATTTTACTTAGGTATAAAGTATACCTTTAGCCTGGATGCCATAGAAGGAAAAAACTGAAAAGAATACCGATACCTTTAGTGCTTCATTGGCATATGTATCGCATGATGTCACATATTTTATTGCCTTTCTGAAAATGCATGAGCTGTCTCTTCAAGTCAATACAAAAGCTATTTAGAACACTGCATTGCTCAGGAAAACTTGTGCCATTGACCTGAGTCCTAAATTTCCTTCCAAGTTGAGTATTCACGTCTTTTTGTTTTCTTGGCTTTTTTCAATAGCTCCATCCATTATGACTGAGAAATGAAAGTGTCTTGTCTGTCTAAGAGGAGAACTGTTTTATGCTGTTGAGGAACACACCCCGATTTTTGTTTAAATGGGCACAAGTATAAAAAATTCCTTTACTCTAATATTTGTGTCTTAATTTTTTTTCTGTGCGATGTCACATCTCACCAGAGCACTTTTGCAAAATTTCAAGTGCTTCCTGTTAGCAGCTGAATTTGGATGACATATCCCATTTTCATTTCCGTATGAGGCCTGAGGCAAATGCAAATAAATAAAGAAAAAGAGAGAGCCCTTTTTCAAATTAAAAAAAAAAAAAAGTTTAATTTAATTTGATCTTTTAAAGAAAGGAATCAGTTTTCATGATGTGTTAATTGAATAATGAATTATAAGATATTTATAATGTGCCATTGCTCTTCACTGGAAATTGTACCATAGGCATTTTGGTCCTATTTACAGTGGAAAATCTTCAAAAGTTATAAAAGTAAATGCTGCTTGGGGTATTAATTGGCAGGAAGCAATATAAACAAAGATTTTGAGCTCTATCAAAAGTAGTTAAACTACTGAGAATATGAGATGCTTGATGCTCTGTGGGAAGTGTTATGACTTATACTGTAATAGTTCTTAGGAGTCCCAAGAGTGAGTCATTACCCAACAGTGATGGCTCTGTACAAAACAGCATATGAAAGCCTCTCTCTAACCAGGTTGCAGACAATGTGACTGCAATATAATGTCCTCATCACTGAACCTGGGCTTAAACCACTTGATAAAGTACTGAGAGCAATCTACCCACACCAAACCCCAGATTGTTTCCTGTTCAGTGACTTCGAATCTGTAATAGGCTGGTACAAACTAAAAATACATATCCTTCCATAAAATTAGACTCCAGTATTTGTACTCCAATAACACATCCTGCAACAAGTCTGGGATGTGTATATCATCACAATCCAATTGTCTCAAATGAGAAAAAAAAATATTTAAGAAATATTTTTAAAATTAGAAGACAAACATTAAACTATGAAAGATATCATGGTTCAACTATTTTAAGAAGACCTTCAGGGACCTGTGCTTGAGGTGCTTGCTAGCATAAGACCTGGCCTTACTGTTCAGTGAAACAGGATTGTGTTGAAAAATGCTAACTTGCTGTCTGAAGTGCAAGCATTAGGTAAATGAGAGAAAGGGTGTCCATGAAGCTTTGTATATATTTGTAGAAAGCTGCTGGGGTTTCTCTTACACCTCTATCAGCACTTGTAGGATATCCAGTTCTGGAGTGCTTCCCTGGGTTTTCAAGGCCTATAGCTCCACAGCAACCCAGTTTCTCCCAGAGTGTCCATTCTCACCACCAGAGAGCTGTGGGAGTCCCAATTCTGCCTGCTACAGAGCTCTGACACAGCGCTTAGAAAGCAAGCTGGGGACCCCAGCATTTCCAGACACTTGGTTAACTAGCCAGCACTGTGGGATTTCCCTGGAGCATGTTCAGGCTGGAACTAAATTTTAAATGTTTCCGGTTAATGAGATGTTTTGTTTCTTTCAGCTGTTTCAACTATTGGTTTCACCCACAGTTTTGCCACTAAATTCATAAGGGCCACCATTTAAGTGTAAGGGTATTATGGGATTAATGATTATAAAACGAGTCAAGTTTAACTTGTTTTAAATGAAATCAAAATCTCTCTTCAGAATTGATAAATACCAATTGGTCAAAGTGTGTCTGAAAAGTAGAGAAGTTCACCATATCAGCAAACTGAAACCACAAACTTTCTGCTGCTTGCAAGCAGAAGCAAATGCACCGCCACATGGATACCTAAACCCTGAGACTGTGAAGTGTATTACACAGGAAAGATGACTGGCACAAGCATAGGATGTTACTGAAGCTAACAAAAAAACCCCAGTGAGGTTTAAACCTACATTGAACTTATGTGGTTAATTATAATATGAACTGTTCATCACTGAAAACAAATTCATGCACAAATAAATCAAAATACTTACCCTGATGGGGATAAATTCTTATTTCCTGGATTTAATAACTATATGTTGGTTTTGATTTCTAAGTAATGTAGATTTGTTATATTTGGATCCCAAACTCAGTGTGACTTCCATTTTTTCAGAAAAATAAGAAAAAAATAAACAAAGCAGAATATTACATGTTACTTCAACAAAGTACTGGGAAAATACAAGATTTCTAAAGCTTTCTTGCTGAAAGACACTGTCCAGTAAGTAATGCTGGCAGTATTTCTCATAAATACCAAAAAATAATTATATTAAAAACTGCAAATATTACCTCAGAACTCAGCAGAGCTTAGAAACTTTTCCAAATGAACTCCTCTCAGCTGCTGCTGAAAGGAAGTGTGGTTTTTTAATTTGTGGCCACCATCACTGGTACAAGAAAAGGAAGTGATTTGGTTTGGGATTTTGTTGTTTTGGTTTTGTTTTTTTAGTAGATGTGCTGAGTTTAACAGAAAGTAGGTGAATTTTTCTGGGAAACAGAATCCTTTGGTCATCTTGAATTCCAGTATTTCCATGTATACTATATTCACTGACATGAATGTTTCATGAAAGAAAAATAAGTATAAATTCTGTTTGAATAAAAATTAACTTCTCATTCTCATTTTCCTGTCTCAATTTTAGCTGTGATGAAAGGATGCAGACAGTGTCAGAGGCTGTGGACTTATGTTCTCTCAGCAGGCAGACATGGAACAATCTGTGCTGCAATTTTTCTCACACTGTACTGTGTCTTTCCGCTGGTCTGAGGGGACCAATTCTGCCAGATGACACGATAGTGTATTTGCCATATTATTTCATTTTTTTAAGACTTTGCTGAATGAGCCAGTGTAGACTAGGCCAGGTTTTACACATATGTCTTTATCTGTAAGTATATCTGTTTCTTTTGGAATCTGCAGCTAATTTCAAGAACAAAGTTGCCAAATGGTACAAAGGAAAAGGCAGTAACTTTGAAAAAAAAAAAAAACAACAGATATAATACTACACACATTTAGAAACTCCAGGAGAAAAAATGTATGCAGAAGACAATTAACCAAACCAATCAGAACAATGGTCTTTCATCTTACAAAAGGGCTAGGGATTCTTTATTGTTGAGTAGCCTGGACCTTACTTTTTACATAAAACATATGCTGGGGCATTTGTTCAATGCAGAGGTGGACAGAAGAGTGGAAGCATAAGAAAATAATCAATTGTTGTAGTACATAAGGCTGATTGATCAAAGCAGAGAAAGACATAAAAAGCAAGATAAAATTCAAATAAATTATCTGACTGTTGAAATAGTTTGTAGTCGTATAAGCACTTATTTGGAACCTCATCCTTTATTAGACGGGTGGGGGGAAACATGGTGACCAAGGATGAGGAAAAGGCTGAGGTACTTAATGCCTTCTTTCCTTTAGTCTTCCATAGTAAGACGAGGTGTTCCCTGAGTACCCAGCCTCCTGAGCTAGAAGACAAGGACAAGGAGCAGAGTGAAGTTGCAATAATCCAAGGGGAAATGGTGAGTGACCTAATACACCACTTAGACATACACAAGTCTATTGGGCTGGATGGGATCCACCCAAGGGTACTGAGGGAGCTGGCAGAAGTGCTCACCAAGCCACTTTCCGTCATTCATCAGCAGTCCTGGACAACCGAGGAGGTCCTAGGTGACCGGAGGTTAGCAAATGTGACGCCCATCCAGAAGGAAGATACAGGGAACTACAGGCCTGTCAGTCTGACCTCAGTGCCTGGGAAGGTTATGGAACAGATCATCTTGAGCGCCATCACATGGCACATACAGGACAACCAGGTGATCAGGCCCAGTCAGCATGGGTTTATGAAAGGCAGGTCCTGCTTGACTAACCTGATCTCCTTCTATGATAAGACAATCTGTTTAGTGGATAAGGGAATGGCTGTGGATATTGTTTACCTGGACTTTAGTGAAGTCTTTGACATTGTTTCGCACAGTATTCTGCTGGAGAAACTGACTGCTCATGGCTTGGATGGGTGTATGCTTTGCTGAGTTAAAAACTGGCTGGATGGCCGTGCCCAGAGAGTGGTGGTGAATGGAGTTAAATCCAGTTGGTGGCTGGTTCCAAGTGGTGTTCCCCAGGGCTCAGTATTGGGGACAGTTCTGTTTAATATCTTATTCAATGAGCTGGATGAGGGTATTGAGTGCACCCTCAGTAAGTTTGCAGATGACACCAAGCTGCCCAGGAGTGTTGATCTACTTGAGAGTAGAAAGGCTTTAAAGAGGGATCTGGACAGGCTGGATTGATGGGCCAAGGCCAACAGCATGAGGTTGAACAAGTCCAAGTGCCAGGTCCTGCACTTTGGTCACAACAACCCCATGCAACACTATGGGCTTGGGGAAGAATGGCTGGAAAGCTGCCCAGAGGAAAAGGACCTAGGGGTGATGGTCAACAGCCGACTGAATATGAGCCAGCAGTGTGCCCAGGTGGTGAAGGCAGCCAACAGCAGCATCCCAGCTTGTATCAGGAACAGTGTGGCCAGCAGGACTAGGGAAGTGATTGTTCTGCCGTACTCAGCACTGGTGAGGCCACACTTTGAATACTCTGTTCAATTTTGGGCCCCTCACTACAAGACAGACATTGAAAGACCCTGAAAATTAGTAAAAGTATGCAAGATAGCTTATAAGCAAAGGAACGCATTATCCAGAGTACAAATGTACTCTGAAATTTTCTTTACTGCTCTGAGATTATGCTAGTATCAATACTGTATTTCATTACAAAATCATAGAAATGTACTGATGTGCAATGTATTAAAAAAATAATGAATTTTTCTTTCAGCAGTCACTTTGTAGAAGAAATTATCTAGAAAGGTACATTATAAGCATAATTTTTGAAAAAAAGATGTAGACTGCAGCATAACTTACTGTTTCAGTCTTTCTACCTGTATGATTTATAATATACACAATTATTATACAGAAAAAATAATTTGCCTCCAGTTAAAAAGGGAAACTTCAGTGAAAAAGCAAAACAATTTGTTCTTTTTCCCATTGTTAATATTTGGCATTGTAGTCAAATTGGAAGTGTTAAGGCCCTGCGATCTTGTCACAGGAAATTATTATGAATTGAGATTCAAAAGCTGCAAAGTAATGTCATCATTCGATTGTGCTGTCTGCATACTGTGGGCCCTGAATTCTCACCTTGTGTGTTTTTGGATAATATAAGTTGCTCCCATTTGAACTCCAGTGTATTTGCAATTTTTTCTTATTTTAAAGATTATCAAGTCACAGGCCATTTATCATGTCTGTTGTTAGACTTTCTAATGGGTAAATACTGTCACTATTAGCTGTGACTACATGATCTAGTCCTTTTCCCTTCCATTCCCTCGATCCCCTCAGCCTCTGTTGCTGGTCTTTAGTTTGGGTGGGATTAATTTGGTCTAATTTTGTCAACTAAAGGCTGGTCAATTTACCTCAGCTAGTTGTCATTTTTCCCCTGTAGTCAATAAAAGAAAAGAAAGATACCAAGGAATGTCTTTTTTCAAACTTATGTTTTGTATCTATGACTGATAAGAAGAAAGGCCTTTCAACATACCTATCTGTCACTACAGGCTACAAGAAAAGAGTGGACAGCTATATGATATACCTATGCTTACACATTTAAAGTTAGATGAAATTAAATTCAACCTATTAAGAAAATTTCAGAAGGTTAATATAAAAATAAATTATGTTTTGTCCACAAAATGAAACCCAGCTAAAGGAAGAGCTAAGCAACAACACATGGTCTCCTCTCCACTCTCAGTCCAACATGCCTTCCTTTCAGGCCAAAAGGGAATTTAGTGTTATTATTGGTGTTTTGTTCTCTGAGTCTGTAAGTCTGCAGGGCGGTAAGATTATTGGGACTAGGACAGGGTGAGCTTGTTGGGAGCTATCAGGAAATGTAGCTGGAAGCCTTGCTAAAATTTTACTGAACATGTTAAAACAACAATTTGCAGTTTTACAGCTTGGCAGAACATGAGTAGATTCTCACTGAGACAGCAAAGAGCCAGTTGGTGCCATAATGCATGGAGGTACTGCAGCTCATCAAAGAAATACATTTTAATATTGGGAAATCATCCTTTATTTTCCTCTAAGCTCCCTCTTGGAAATGGCAGGGTGGTTTTCACTGAAACTTCCCCAAAAAAATTCACTTGAAGTAAAGAGCAAGTGTGGAAAACTCAGCCCAACCAGTGAAACCTGGCAAAGTAAAAAGGAACAGATTTTATAATGGAAATTTCATGTAACCTTAATTGCAGACAAGTCTACAAGTTCTAGCTGCTGTTGTGGGTGACACTAGAGGGTATTATGCTTCTTGTACAGCATTTTGTTTTGCTTTGTTCCCTCAGCCTGTGAGCAAATTAAGCCTGGATAAAAAAATGCTTGCAACAGTATTCAGTGTTGGTTACAAAACGTTTGGGGAACAATGATCTAGTGGCAGCTAGCTCAGCTTTGCTCTTTTGTAGAAGTCAGAACTTGAGACTCATCTACTGTATGGAAAGAAGGCTCTAGTTGCGCTAAAATTATTAGAAAAGTGGGATGCCCTTGAAGCCTTTTTAATAATTTCATTGTAGGATTGCCATGTGAGCACATAAAGGAAGCTATACTTAAGAAATACCTGTACTTCGTTTATTTTTGTGACCTTGGAAGAGAAATTGCATGGACACGTGTTTCTGCTTGAGAGAGAAGTAATACGAATATGTAGACAGGTCATGTGTGGTGGATATCACTAGAAGCAAGACGAGATTGTTCACATTTCAATAAGGTCCATGTTACTTGCATACATCTGTTGTGAAAGATGTTTTCTGCTGTGTTGTATTTGTGTATTAACACATTTATATAGAGGTGTGTTTGTGTTTAAACATATTCATCAGCCAGATGGTTTTTATTCAAGTGCGTGTGACAGATAAAAGTGGCTGTGATCTAAGACCATCCTGTGACTTAAGAAGGCAGTTGCAAGTCACATCTTCTTCCTGTCTGAGAAGATCAGAAAGGAAAAAGCTGCCCAGGATCCAAATGTTTCCTCTAGGTAAGATGCACAGAGGCCATGGAGGCTGCCTGAGAAGAACAAGTGATGTACATTGGAACTTTCACGGTAGTCTTCTTCCAATAATCAGCATTTTTTAAAAATTCTCTGAAAACTTATTAAACTGCAATCACAGGTATTGCATTAATTTGGATCTAAACTCTTGAGAAATTGTTACTTTTTCTTCAAAAGCACGTGTTGAAAGTTGTACATTTAAAATGTGTTTCTTTTCCATTCAATTAAATGTGAATATTTTGTATTTATCTGTGAATTATACAGAAAAAAGAACCACAATAAACTCCCCTGCCCAGCTGTCATCTCTCCTACTCCAAAAAGTTTTGATAGTAACTTAAACTGCTTCTTATAGTCTTCAATGATTAAGTATAAAATACACCTAACGTTCATACTCATCATTCTCCCAATTTGTTCACTGGCAGCTCTCCCACCAAGGTCTGGAAGCTCTCTAAAACTTGCAGATGTGAAGTCCGAGCACCCAACTGAATTCTCAGCCTGTTCACTTGCACCTTAAATTTGGAATATAAACTGGATGCGTAGGCCTCGATGAAGGGATGTCTGCCTGCAGCGGCCCCTCAACACTGTTTCTGAGTTCTCACCCTGCAGCTGTGCTCTTTCTTTACATACCTGTGAACATACATTATTGAGTCCTGTGAGGGCTCCAGCCTCTCTCTGAGCAGTCTGGTGCTTTTGGAAAGGTATTTTATGATGCTGAGCTGGGTGAGTGCATCTAGTAAAATGAGCCCTTCTTGTCAGCATAGTCGTGAGCCCTGGGAAAATATGAGCTGAATACTTATCAAGAAGAGGAACAAATCACAGAGACCCTTCTAAATGCTCATGTTGGTGTTTTAGCTGCTTCATGCTGTCCACGCTCCAGTTCTACTCAGGGGACATATAGCATATGGGAGACTTCTGAGTGCAGAAAGGCATTGCATACAAGGGGGTACTTCTGACTGCCTTCATACTTCCTGGTGAGATAAATTTTCTTGGTGACATACATACAGCCAGTGCTGCTTCAGCGTACTTTTTATTCTCTCTTTTCTTCTTATGCACTGGAAGAAGAGGAAGCTCGTATAGGATAACAGCAGAGCTTTGCTGAAAGGGCAGTAAATTACATACATGTGACAATATACTGGAGAATTATCATACCCTTAATTTTCACAAAGGATTCACAACGCAAAGCTAAGCTATTTTTGGATATGTACCAAATGAATACTGCTAATTTAAATTTGTCAGATGTTTAATTTCCCAAAGAAATAAGACTTAATCAAATCAAACACTCATGGAAAGGATTTCATGGGACTCCGTTGAAGTCCAAAGAAAAGAGTTATTTCAAATTTCAAAAAATATATACCCGTCAAGAGTTTGAAGCCAAAACAACGAAGCATTAAATACTCAAACCTGAGACAGGCTATGAATGAGAAATGTTATGATGAAATATGTACAAAAAGGAAACGGTGAATAATGCCAAATAGACATTATTTTCATTGCTCTTCCACCACAGACTGAAACTGATGAGTAAAGCTGTTCACAACACCAGATTTTGACATTCATTGTGTCTTTTCTCTAGTTTCTATCATATTGGTGGTAGAATATGGTTGGCTATAGATGGCTAATATAGTTCATGGAGCAGCTGGCCTGCTTTAAGTGAAACCTGACTCAGTAAGGACAAGAGGCCTTACTTCGGTAACCTTCATGTCTTATGAATAACCCTCTTTCCTCCGCCTCCCACTTACATCTGGAGAACTCCTCTCTGTACCTTTAAGTGTCAGCTCTGAGGGCAACCACCTACACACTCCAGATGATCCCCAGCTATGTATGTAATTCCTCCTCAAGCAACCAAACAGGTCAAGCTATTCTTTCCATCAATTAAGAAAACTGAATAAAAGTTTCCATATTTTGAAGGTAGGATTATTTATTTTTTTTGAGATTGATTGTTTTACTTACCAGTGCTGTATCTCCTTCAGATAATTCAATTTCTCAATGCTTCTGATACGTTTAGGATACAAAACTGACCAGGAAGGAGTGAAATGGGAGGGTTTACATTAAAATTTGCAGTTTTTCTTAAAAGCAAATTTTGTGCCCAAGATCTCTGCTTTACTGAAGTTAGTAACCACGGCAGCAATATTTACAACTTTATGCAGCTCCAAGCTATGTAATTAAACATGTACATTCATTCCAAAGAGACAAATGGCTATATGATTAACTCTGATACCAGATTGTCTCACCTTGTGCAAGAAGCATTCCATTGTCTTTCTTCCCTTATTCCAGTAGCTCTTCTGCAGACGTTAATTTCTCCATTGAAAGCACAGACCTGATTCTGCAAAGAGAGTTATAGTGTCAGGTCATTGTTGCAGTAAAGGACTTCTTTGAAAGTGAGAGGGTTTCCTTGCATACATTTCCTGCAAGCAAGGGGCTTAAATTTTAAATATTGACATTGAAATTGAAAGAGGAATTACTTACAACTTTTCTTTTGACCACAAAATAAACCTAAAAAGAAAGAAAAATAGCCCAAAACAACAGCCGTCAGACAGACAACTGAAACACCATGTTGGGTTTTTTTTCTCGGTTTTCTTCAAATCTGCAGATTGGACAGCATCCTGAATTTGCACGCTTTAGTTTCAAATCATAAGTGAAGAAAGGTGCAAGACTGAAGTTTAACTAGTCAGTCACTGGAAACTTACACATAATTATGTGTGAACAGAGATGATAAAGATCTTTGAGGGACCACTACTACTTGTGAGGTGTTTGAACGAAAAGTAGCAGTAGGTAGCAGAGTTATAAGTGGGAGAACAGAAAATGCAAAGGCAGCAACTAGATGCAAGAAAACAGTGCTGTTAAGTGAACGAATCAGAGGTCAGATGTAAAATAGTGTTATTCTAGGAGTCATCACATGGTTCTGTTCTCCCAGACGTCCATATGCTCCCTGTAACCTCAAAGTATTTTTCAGTCCCCATGAAACTTAATAATGAATTGTTGCATACATAGCCATTTTCGCAGCAGAAGCATAAGTAGAGGGAAAAAAAAAAGGATAAATCATAAAAACTAGGAACCACTGCCAATAGAAAATAGATGAACAGTTAAACCACACTGCTATTTCCAGTAGCGAGGCTTTATCTACTTTTAATAAACTATGTAATGCAGAACCATTTAACTAAACCGGCAATAGTCCACACTATCAGTTCTCTCTTATCCCTGCTAGGTGTATCCTGCAGGTTAGAAGTTGAACTGGAAAAGATACTTTTACTGCAATCAGACTAGCGCTGGCTTTGTGCCTGAACACTTAGATGTGCTCATGCTGCTTGATGTGCACTTGTACATCTTGGTGCATTTTGTGAAGACTAGACCCATTCCTAGCATAAATCACAGCATCCCAAAGATCCTCAGAACCTCAAAACCTGGCACATTTGTTGAACTGGAGATTGTGGAGAAAATTAAGTGCAGCCATACACCTTTTCTGAAGGATATGTCACCCTTCATTACATATGTCTTTTCATAAGGGGATTTCCAAAACCAAAGAACTTTTTTCTGCTTTTATTGCTTTGCCTGCCACACGAGTATGTAGTAAATGAAGCACCAGAATGAAAATGAATGAAGCCCAAGCTGGTTGCAAACCCAGAGGTTAAATTAGTTTCCTTACTGATATCAGCAAGGCTAAGATGTCACCTTGCATCTGCTACAGTTCTTAATGTTGCTGACCAGTGTTCTCTGACGAACACCACCTCTCTTGGTGGAACAGCAACCAAAGAGAGCTGCCTAGTCTGACACACAGAGCCATACCAGCCAGAGAGGAACTCAGTAGCATTGGGTGTAGCCCAAGGACCCAGATGTCCTGGAAATGAGCCTTTCTCCTTCTAGCTGGCAGCACCTCACGTGATATTTCAGCAGTTTTGCTTCCACTCCGGATCCAAACCATCAAATGCAGATGTGAGCAAACAAGGTTTTGGGGGTTTGGGGTTTTTTTTAGTTAAGCTAGTTAAGACAGTGATTTTTTATTTTTTTTTTAATTATTTTTCCCTTTTTGCTGTTGTGTTAGAATGTTCTGAACAGAGCTTTCAGCAAAAGTTTATGCTGGGCCTTCTTTGCACCATGGGGTGCATTTCTACCCTCATATCCAACTACCATATGTTCTGAAATATAAGATATCATGAATTTTGCTTTATAGACTAAAATAGGGTGGCTGTTATAGTGTATTCATTCTGTAGCTTGCTCTATGAATGTTCTGGTCATAAGGATTTTAAACGGGCAAAACAACATATTTAAAATAATATTTTATCCAGAAAGATGATACATGTTTCCATGCCTCCCCATTTTATTCATATCAGCCATGCTGGTACAGAGTGGACACGTAACATATTTCTAGAAAAACAAAATATGATGGCAGCTAAGGATTGCATCACAGTAATTTAATCTTTTTCTTTTACATTAGTTACTATTTATGCAGCCTCAATTTTATGTTTACCAGGACTTGCTTATTTTTTGTTAGTCCTTCATTTTCTCCTTAGCTCTGCCATGTTCAGCTTTTGCAGATGCTGTCCTGCCTACTCACAGGAAAGCTTCTATGAGACAGTAGGAATCTTTTCCAGTTCAGGAGAAAGAACAGCTGACTGCATCACTATTCACAGGCACAGCATATCACTTTACTATCCCTGCCTTTAAAACAGGACTTTGTGTATATATATATGCAAACAGATTACCATACAAGGGTTTAGTTATATGTGGAAGTCTCTCTTGCAGACCACAGTATTGCTGGGGTTGTGAACAACCTTTTAACTTTTTTTCTTCTTTTCTTGGGGGGAGGGAGCGAGGGATGGGGAGGTTAGCAAAGGCATGTCATTGCAGTTAACATGAAACCAATTTTTCCAGCTGAAGCAAAGCAAAGTGGAAATAGATGGATAGACTGAAAATATGGCATATGCAGTTATTGAACCAAGAATCTGGTGAAACTCATCACGGGCAATTAGAGCAAAACTTGTTTAAAATCTTACCCATAGCATCTAGAGTCACACTATTTAAATTTACTTTGGCTTTGATATTGACTACAACCCACGTAACCCATGTTACGTTATTTATGAATGCCTGGATCTGTTACAGTCCCCGAGAACTATGCTTTTTAACACTGTGGTGCTAGGATACTCCCCTCAACATATAATGATACATATGGTGTCAACTTTATTCCATCTCACAGCTCATTGCCATCACACTAATGCTATTATGTTAAAGAAATCTCTTTCAGATGAAATGCACTTCTCATATGGCAGAGGCTTCCCTAATCAATATACTGAAAGGTGATCTAATGACAATAATAGGGAAAATCATCTCTCCTTCTCCATTTAAGGGGGACTAAACTGGGAATAAGAAATGGGAGAGAGAGAGAAAATGGTTCAAAGATGAATGGGTCCTAATGCAAAGGTACATCTAACAAATTAGTGATGGACTTGCATCAAAAGAATCATAACTGAATGCTAATATACACATATATACACACACAGAGATAAATCTTACTTTTTCAGGATTTGTATTTTGTTTGTAAAAATTAATATTTACAGAGCTCCTTAACTAGTGTCTTCCTTGCTGGTTTAGCTCACTAATTAGAAATTTATTTCACAGCAAGCTTTCTGTTTCAATTGTTTTTTGGGTCTTCTCAGTGTTGAAAATTCTCTTAACTGTTTACTTAGTCAGTAGCAGAGCACATACCAGAAGCAGTGTGCAGTTATCACAAGTAGGCCTATAAAGCAGCCAATATAGAATATCAAAAGACAGAATTATCAGAAGTTTTAAACAACTGAAAGCATGAAATATAAATGTTAGAGTTGTTCTTGCTCAGGTCAAATATTTTACCTGGGGAAATCCCGCTCATGGATAGTTTCTTTAATTTTTCTTGTCATTTTACTTCCAATCAGACAATTCGGATGACACAGAAATGCAATAGAAGAGTGGGAGTAACCTTCAAGATCCCAAGCAGCATCCTTGCCCTGCCCATGCCTAATGCAAGTTACACAACAAAAAGCAGTAGTGTATCGGGGACTAGAAAAGTGGGTAAACTGCCTAAATGAGAGGATATTTACACTGTGGGCTCTATATTTCTGTTCTGTATTTCCTACAGCCCTTCCTGGCACCTTAATGTTTTATAAAGAATGGGTGAGGAGAATTAGGTGCTGTAGAATGTGCTCCACGGTTAAGAAAGGACACCTAAGTAAACCAATAAGCAGTACTGGAGAGAAAATTGGTTTAAATTTCTCCCTCTCCACCAGAGACAGAATTAAGGAATCACATTGCCTTTAGCTTCCCATTAAAGTTTTGAGGCTAATGATACTGTTAGGTTTGCTGTGGATCCCCTCTGCTTTCCTAGCAGGTGGCAGCTGTTTCATCGTGTCCAAAAGTGCAAAATTAGCTCAAATAGTTAGAATAGCCAAACAAAAATGTAGTAACTCTGCATATAGCTGGGAATCCAGTGGGCAAACTGCTTGCTTTGGCTTGCAGGCAGAGAGATGTGTTTTGTAGAGCAGTTTCACAGAAGAATTCATGATGATCTTCCCTGCAGGATACAGTGAAAGAAAACAAGTCTCAGAGCCAAAAGGGATGTAAATGGTGGCATGAATATATGTTCCTCCAGAAGAATATAGAGTGTTAACAGCTGTCTGAGAATCTGTAAGAAAATAACAAGTGGGTAGCTTTTGGCAAAGAAAAAAATATTTTGTATTGTTTGGTTTGATACATTTGTTTAAAAGAGTAAAAACAATAAAATAGCCTGAAATAATCACTATTGAGCAACGACACAGAAGTGAAATTACATGGTAAGTAACCCATTTTAATATCCATTTAAATTATAAAGACCATTAACGGGCAAAAATGCATTTTATTCACAACTTTTTTGAAACCGCTCCAAGTTGAAGGATGGGATTACTGTGGGTACCAATGTAACCTTTTCCCTAGTTAAGACCCTCATGTAAAGAAATCTCATAGTATAAAGATTTAGAGATGTACGAAAAGGACAACTTGTATATACTAAGGCAAAGAACTGGATTTTATAGGCCTTGTTATTTTTTACACCACACCACCCATCTGAAGTGTTGCGGTATGCCTGTCCATGTGCTCCAGTAGCTCTTGATTACCCCAGTTTAAATACAGCATCTGTCAATATTCCCATTAAAGTCTCCATCAGCTCTGAGCAAAACCACAGATCCAGCTGGAGTTCAGCATGGCTTCCTTCAGTTAGGAGCATTTCTTCCCCCTCTAGTGCTAACAGACTACATATGGCCCAGTTTAAAAGTCATGTGGGGTTTCTGTGGGAACTGCCTCCACACTGGCTGGGTCCCACTGCAGCTGCCTAGTAACAATCATTAATGGGACACTGAGGGAAATAATACAACTTCCAGATTTAA
>NW_009646936.1:2588581-2589260 GCF_000708025.1 Charadrius vociferus | reverse complement strand
CTGTGCCCCCCTGCCCCTGAAGCCCCAAAGGCAGGCGGGGAGACCAGGGTCTCCCAGCAGCACTGACTACCCGACCCACTCCAGGCGCAGCGTGCCAGGGCTGTCTTTAAAGGCAAACGTGAGGTCAGTTCACTTTGCCACACGAAGGGCCCTTCTGGCACTTAGGTAGGGACTGACTGTCCAAACACAGCCTTCCCTTACGCCCAGGTGGAAGGAACAAGAATCATCATCTGTTTATGTGGTGTAATCAGCCTCTCAGATGCATCTGCCATATTTAGGAGTGTGCACTGATCACCATCTACTACCACCAGGACAGCCAAGTTTTGGAAAACCAAGAAAGTGCAATCGGCGCAAGTGACAGACTCCCTAAGTTCCCAAGAGTGTTAGGATTGTGACCGTCATTTTATCTTTGCACAGATTACGCTCAACACAAAGAAGACAGTCGGGAGCTGTCAAGGCAGGATGTGGAACACAAATATCCTTTCACACAGTAAAATAGCAAGGCCTATACAAAGCTTCAAAGCTGTCGGAGAAGAGGGTGAGAATGCCTTTGTAAAGGATTACTGTGCACATGGCCACGTGTAGTAGCACAGTTGTTGCACAGGAATCCCAGTCAGATGACTTCGTTCTTCAGTTTTCTCTCTCCTGCTCTCCTGTGTGTGTGTGGCTTTGTCTCACC
>NW_009646936.1:2495120-2588548 GCF_000708025.1 Charadrius vociferus | reverse complement strand
CTACTGTTTGTTTGTTTGTTCTGCACATAAAACATCGCATGTTTTCTTCGCTTATGTCATTAGCAAATATATGTGCTATGGGCAAGCAATTACAGGAGGCAGCAGTTTAACAGAGGAAACTGCAATGAGGCTCTGTGCTGCAGATGCCTGCTGGGCAAGACCCCCAACAATGGGTTTATGGGGCTTGTATGGTCACATGAAGTACAGAAGCCACTTGATGCTTTTACGGCAAATTCTGTAATTGCCACATGCTCGCAATGTATATTAGCGCCATTAAAATCCTTACTTGCATTGGGTGAAATTTATCCACATAAAGTGGAAGCGCGCAAACCGTGTCATATTTAAGCACACAGTAGGAGATTAGGCTATACGTACTTTTACACTGTCCTTGTATAGGAAATTTAATGACAGGATTCAAGAGCAGTATCCAGGGATATCGAGGATTAGAGCAGAAAAGACATCAGTTACTCAGGGCATCAAAATTAATTTGAGCAAAAGTGCTGCAGAGCATGATATTTAAAACAAGTGAAACTTAGTATTTCTAATACAACTGACAATCTATAAACTGCCTTTTGTGGACCAGTAGCTTTTCAGCAAATTTCAACTCAGAGTTAAATTTTTACATCTGCTTTTGAAAGCTCCTGTAAATAAGAGGTTATAATGGAAACAATGGCACAGATTTAAATTGTACTGTGATGCAACCATATATCATTATAACAAACAAATACGTACTTCTGAAAACATGCACATGGTTTGGGGGGGAAGGACTGAAAGAGATCCATCATCATTTTTGCCGGAAACCATTGCTTTTAGGTTAATGTAAAGTGGAAACAGGCAGGCACTTAGTTCATAATAGTGATTTTGTTTCTGGCCATCTGGGGTTTTGTGTGTGAAACTACAATTTCCTGTGGGGTGTGCAATTTTGTTTTCTATTTTTTCATTCTCATAGATAACAGTTTGATATGAAAGGTGATATTTTAGGTCCTTGTATCATGTATCATCATAATCCTGATTGTCAAACAGCTCAGCACAATGCCCATCACACTGAAGTCAGTTGAATCCTCGTATGTATGAAGTTGAGCTGCTTGTTGGTTCAGAGTCTTAATTCATTTCCATAGTTAGAGAGCTGACCCTCTCATGAAATGCATATGTTAAGTTCAGACATCAGAAATGCACTTTTATTTGGCCCTAATTATGAATATCAAATATATTCTTGTAAAAATTAAACTGATACAGAGCTGTAAGAACCACTTACTGGATCTGAGAGGATTCCCTCAAATCCACATAGATGTCTGACTGAGCATTTGCTAAAAATAATTTAGAACTGCAGAAAATCATTATCAGAAATGATAATTCAGACAATATTCTGAACTCTCAGACTCTATGGTGTGAGTTACTACATTTACTGTGTTTGTCGAGATGGAATATTCATACCCTCAGATATTAAGATTATTTCAGTATGAGGAATAAAAATTTTGAACATCCTGCTTCCTTTTTTTTGAGTGCCCTTGTTTCAAGTGTGCAATGAAGACAAGTAATAAACCCCCATTTTTCTAAAACTCTGAGAAACTTTTTCACAGTACAGCCCTTCCTACTGTCTCCAGCTGGACACTTTGGAAGAAGAACTTCTTTCACTATCCATTTTTTAAAATCCTGGCCAACAGCTGAGTTCTAACCTCTCCTTTAACTATACCATTTCTTATTAAAAAAAAAAAATATTAATTTCTGAAGACTATCAATAGAATAAGATATTCTAGTACAGATTTTTTATAGCAACAAAAGCAGTAACTCTGGCTCATTCTCAGTTACAGTGAGGCTAAGCTACGCTGTTGTACCCAGCATGTGAGGACTTCTCCAGCGTAACGGACTGTCACTGAGAACCAGCACACACGTCCTACATCACTAATTGACTTTTCTTGCCAAAGGAGGCATAGCAGCTAGGGAATACTATGAACATGCTGGCTTCTGAAGCATCTTCTCAGAGCTTTTTACACTTGGTGTAAATTTTTCTGCCCTTAGGTATTGGAACGTAATTAATCCATCTTGTTCCAGTACTGGTGAATACAGAGCAGTAGGGACCACCTTCCTGAGTTAAGTGCTTTATATGGTGTGCTACCACTTCAAAATTTGAGCTGCACTATAGCCTCTGTGCAGGATATCAGTAGCAAAGGCATGTGGTAAAGGTGATACAGACAATAAATGAGAGTATAAAACCAGTATGCATACTATGCATTCAGAAAAGTCATACTTAGTTATTAGAGTCCACATTGCACATTTTGCTTATATAAATATATAAAGCAAACTTTAAAAAAAATAAATCCATTCATCACGGAGGCTGATTGCCACAACAATATCTCCTACAGACTAAGTCATATGTATATAAAATCTGCTTCTTTAGTTTTGTTCTTGACATATTGTCAGAGCTGGTAAAAGAACTGGTTGCTTCACTTTTAATATCCTCTGTCCTCATAATTATGCACAAACAAAATTGGATTCACTATTCCTTAGCAAAGCATGTGTCATTGCTTGGACTAGATAAGGTCTGCATTGTTATTCCTGCCAGATCAGGGGAGAGAATGGAACATTCAGATCCTCACTAGTGCTACCATGGGACAAGCCTTGCATCATTAAATAGTAGACACTTGGTCATATAGTGAATTGTATTCAACCTGCCCTGGCTCCAGAGAGGATGCAGCAATGCTGCATCTGACTTAAAATGAAATCTTGGATGATGTCATGATTATATGCAGCCTACAAGAAGTTTCACACTTGTACTGTGTCCAAGCTAAATACAAATGAATTGTATACAAAAGAATCGGGTCACAGATGCCAGAACAGGTCGATATAAACAGTTCCAAACATTTTTATATAATGTAAAATTCTCCTCACATACTAATATGTATTGGATTTTCCTTTCATTTTAATACAGTTGGATAAATCAAGAATGAATAAATAAATGTACCCTTTGACATAGGAGTGTTCCTGTAGTACCTATGAATGTATATGAACTTCCTGTTATTTACAGTTTTACAATCTTCAAGTAGGAAAGACGGGAAGAAAACAGAATTTACAGTATTACCCATCAGTTCTAGCGGGTGCTCAATCACTGATGTACACTAGCATGGATCTCTTTCTGCATGGTCCCATGACATGGCTCAGAATCTGAATTTGACTGGACGTTGCAACCCCTCAACAAGTTCATCTCAAGGGCTTTAGATGAAACACAGCCTACAGGACTGCCTAAGGGAGCAATTATTTTGCTCGTAAATATTTTTGCCATCATTTCCTATGCTTTCCCTGAGTGACCGAAGGCAAGGGAACCAACAAAATTGCTCTTACTCTTTCTTCTCTAGGGTCTGTTTCGGGAAGAGAAAGCCTACAACAATTTCACCCCTGATTTTGAGTGAGAACGTAGTCAGAGTAAAGAGTCTTACTCTTCTGCTGCTCTGGAGATGATGCTTGTCTCCTTGTCTAAAAAAAGAAAACCAAAATAATCTAGATAATAGTTTTCAAGTCTAGCCATTTCTGCCATTTCTTCTCCTTCAGCAACTGCTCAGAAAGGTTTGGATCGTACAAATGTGTACAGACACTACAGGCTCATTCAGTTAATGACCTTTTCACTGCACCAGCCAATGAGTAAATAGAAAAAAAAAATATGGCTCTGCTGTTAGCTTTACCCCAAAAACTTTAACTCAAGGCAAGATAAGTTCTACTCCACCCTCCAACCATTATGGACCCCAGCTTTTAACGAGGCCCTGTATTTAAAATATTGTAAAAACTGTACTGGAAGTATTGCTTTTCACAAAACACCAGTAATAGGCCAAGGTTTTCTAAAGGTAGGTAGTTTCTGTGTGAATTAATGTATCTGACACCATCTGGTTATCTTTAAACACTTATTGCAATTCTTGCTACAGAAACCATTTCTAGGATACTTTGAACATTTTACATTCTGTACTTTCAGGAGAAATGGCAGAGAGAGAATTACATAATTTAGAGCTTTAACATCAATTAATCTTATTACAGGTAACACTTGAAAAAGTGTTTCAGCTTTCGGTTGGTGCATTTACAATCCTGTTTCCCTTAGTTATTTCTTTCAGTCTCTTAATAAATATTATTTTTTAAATATGGGTTATATTTACCATGTCATCTGATACCAACTGCAATCGCATAAATATTTTAAAAGAAAATTTGTGTTAAGCCTGAAACAGAACACCAGAATGAATGCTCTTAAAAATTTCTCTGGCTCCCATTCCAGTTACTACATGCTATACTTATGTTTTGCTGAAGTACAGATTCATCTTAGTAAAAAAGGAGACAAGAGCAGCATATGTTCTTGCAAGACTTTCCATATTTTCTTGCAGCTGCTGTGAGAACCTTCTGATATAACAACTGATGCTACAGTCTCCACAGAAAAAGATCTGCGGTCATATAGACTGTATCTGAAACAGCATGCAGGAGGATAAAACTGCTTGGCCATAAGCTGTTACTCAGATTTGCAGTAAGGTTATGTACTAGGAAAACCACTGAATGGGATGGGCCCGGGGTCCACACCCTGATGTGGAGTCAGGCTGCAGCCAGCAGCATCTCTAATTCCCCTGGAGTTACTACTGAGAGTCAAACCAAGGTGTAAACTCGACACTCTGGCATTGAACTTACTTGGTAGAAGCTTTGCTGTAGTGCCAAAAAGACAAAGTTTTTTTCTAGGAAACTGCAGAGACCATACAGCATCGTTAGGACAGGACTTCTCACGAGGTGATTGCTAGACGACCTCTGCAGAAACACATCCTACTCAGTCCCTTACACAAGGATGTTGCAGAACTTCCCTGGCACCTGGTGTGCCATCACACACAAGCTTGAAACTTTTTGCTCATTGTAGGTCCTCAAAGGAGCACAAATGCAGAAAAGATATTCAGATGTTACCATTGATCTTTTAAGGGAGATGCCCTATAAACACTAGCTCCAAATCTGGCATTTTTGCAGACATTTTTGACACGCTCTGAGTCTGAGCGTCAACACAGAGCAATGGGCTGTTAATATTCCCAGTTCCTGGGTGCATTTTGTGTTTTACTTTTCCTCAAGTTAAGACAGTTCTAATGAAAGTTTGCACAACAGTCTTATCGACATAAGATGAGGAACACATGGAATTAACACAAATCCTCACTGGTATGGTTCAGTACAGCTGCTGTAAATTGCCCCCGGTTTCAAGGATACTACTTCATATCCTACCAGAAAGACACTTAATCATAAGTTTATGAGGCTGTGTCCAGTTAAAGGTAGAGGCCAAACTTTTAATTCTTTCCTTTCTGCTTTGCCAGTGAGGTCAGTTTGGCTACAAAATCCACTGCCAGAATTGGGGAAAACTGGTTACTAAACATGGGTTGAAAAACAAAACTGTTCGCAATTTAGATATTTGTAGAGGTGATGATAGACAAATATATATATGCCAGTAAAGGATACTGAACATTTTTCATGAGTGATTCTTAACTTTGGAGGAGCTGGCATCATTCTCAACCAGCAGATTTATACATAATATTCTGTACAGTTTGTAACAAAATTTGCAATCTGCCAAGTGCTGGGTGAGAGACAAACCTCAAATGTTTTTTTCACATTATGTCTAAATCTGTTCTTGATTTAGTTTTGTTTACAAGATAACATTTTATGAAGTTCTTATTCCCCGCTGAAGGATTTTCTGCGTATCAAAGTGTGAAAATATGGACTAATGACAGCTCCCTATGTTATATTATAGCATTATATACTAATAGGATGCTCATTTAAAAGTGGTATGGTTTGGCAACTGGGTGGAAGATGCAATTGTACATGTAAGTTATATAAGAATTACGTTAGCCTTGCGGAGTGTTTTGCATGCTATTGAAGGAAAAAAACAAACTGTATTAGGCCCCATAAATTTTGAAAAGTTTTGTTTGGTTTTAGTTTAATAAAGGGTTCCAGATAAGCAACCTTATAGATAAAACAGCTTTAATATTATCCATAGAATTAATGCGGTGTGAAGACAGTACTCTGTTTTCTCTTTCACCCTTTCTTCAACAGCTATTTCTCAGTCTTTTCCAAGTCCATCACATGCAGGAGAAACTGTGCTACAGACTAAGACAAGGGAGCCAAAGTTTCCTGTAATGTGCTTGTATTTCTCATACTATGGTCAGTTCCTAAGCCCACTGCCACCCACAGCAGAAAATGTCAGCACTTTCTGGGCAGCACTTTAAGAATTCCCTAAAGGGACAGCTGGAACAAAACTGGTGTATCATGCAGAGGCCAATGACATGCACTGCCAAAGTGCTAGGACTCTTACAGTGGGGTAGCATCTGATATTTCTAGGTTAATTAGTGTTCAATGGAAATACAATAGCTTCTTGTACTGTGGTGTTTTTCAAAGACTACAGCACATGCAACATTCAATATCCTTGTGATGCATGAACTTAAATGTATGTTTTGGAACTTGACTGATTCCTTAAGTTACGTCTGCAAACAAAAGTGACAGAAACTCTAAATACAAACTGTTATTGGAAGAAAAAGTAGCTGTAGACAGTTCCTCTGCTTGAAATGCTATCCTCGGAGAAATTTACTGGAATTTTTTCATTGACTTTCCTACTACCAAGATTGGTCTACTGTGTGAAATATGAAGTTATTTCTATCCCAGGCAATTGGTTTTCTGATCATGTTTGGAAATTTCTAGAGTTTGAACTACAATGTTATATCTGTCTTGATGCAACATGGCTATATTGGACAAAAATTGCGCAGACTTCATTCAATCACCAACTGCTAGAGTTTAAAAAAAAAAATAATAAAGCTTTCCATTTCTCCATGCTGGGTTCAAATGCCTCACATCAGAAGTACTGAAGACAAAATCTGTGCAACGCTATTCCTCCTTTTAAAGAGTATTAGTTTTTGCCTTTAAAGAAAAACTTCTTTGGATGTTCTGGACATATAATACCCTCAGACAGTCAATATGTATGTATGTATATAAGGGGGTAGTGGTGTTGGATTCTGACACAGTTGTACATTTCACAAATAACATCTCACCTACACAGTGAACGAGCCTTTAGAGTAGTATTTTGAACACTTGAGTACAATCTGTATCAACCCTAATAATGCTGTTTGGTTTTGAAGAGAAAAAGAACCCTTTAAATACATGAACAGATTGAATGAAAATGGTATCACTGCAAATATGGCTGTGCCAGCCTGCATTTTGTTATCAACAATGAGGTCAAGTACAGTACCCATTAAGTCCAGAAAATAAACAGAAACTACTTAAATAGTAAATAAAACACAGGCAAAGATTTCCCGAGCTGCAAGCTCAGTTCAAGCCAAATATTTTTAAAACAACTGACCTCATGATTCTTGATCATGGATGATTCAGGGACACCACACTAAATATACAAATTGACACAGTAGTGTAGTCTGAAATAACACAATTGAATGAAATGCACAGCCAATATTTGAACTGGAAATGCAAAGAAAATCTAAATATTTCCTGCTTCAGAATGAGAAAGGTCAAAAGGATCGGTCTCTTGCAGTGCTATGTAACATCAACTGATTGCTAGCATGAAGAAGGAGCTGGTAAAGATTTCTATACAAGTAAACCAGATCCTTCTTTTTAGGGAGCCATCAAACTTTGTTTTGCTATCTTTTAATTCTAATGCTGAGATCTAGAAACTGGTAGGTCACAGAGGACTGTGTCATAGGACTAATCAAAAGACACAGAGCAGTAATATGGGATATGAAAATCTCTAGACTTTTCCCCAAACAAAGTGCCATATATTGTAAAAAGGAGGGGTAAATCACTTTCCTCTGAATGAAAACTATACATATATTTGTTATCACATAGGAGATATTTCAATGCTTAAATGTTTGGGTTTTGTTTTTTTTTCATTGAAGTGTTAATTTAAAAACGATTATAGTTAAACGGAAAAGCGTTTCCTATCTTTTCATGCATCATCCAGGAAAGTGTGACTAAAACCACTTTGACCCATTTGGCCAGTGGAAAAATCTGCAGGATCTCAAGCCACAATAAGTGAATACTAGAAGGGGGTTTTCCTCCGAGCTTCTAATCCCACAAAATACAACCAAAATGAGCAAGTCCACATGGTTATTCAGTATGAAGGTAATCTAGAGACATCATATATATTAACACGGAAAAGAAGGATGATGTTTCATTTGAAAGAATGGTAAGTCTCTGAAGATAAGTTCACATACAGAAAGCAGGATGCTCCAGGAAGACCAAGTCAGAGACATACTGCAATTTGCTTTTACTTGATGGAGCTGATTCCCATTACCGACATAGGTGCTTCGTAAAGACTCTCCACCAGAAATAAACTTACACTGATTTACAACAGCTGCAGCCCAGCTCCTCCCAACTGTGCCAAACAGACCTCACTCCATCTAGAACAAGGGGAAAACTTCATTTCATATTTAAGCCACCATAGTCAATATTGGAAGGGCGCAGGTACTATGAGTGACACACCAGCATCTTAAGAGAAATGTATTTTAATGTATGCCAGTTTAGCAACTTTCTTCTTGTTTTCATTATTTCTCATGTGAACACATTAGGTACTTATTTTTTCCTGCTTCCATATAAAACTCATGTAGGGTCCTTTCCAATGACATAATGAGTTTGGAAAACTTGCTTTTCTTCAGCTAGTTTTTTTCTTCTCCCGCCTACTACTATGTAAACAGGGTAAGCTGACAGGCTTATGGAACTAAATGACGTAAATCAGCACAAGAGAGAGAATAATGAGATCCTTAGATCTGGTATATATGATTTGTTCTCTGATCAAAAAAAGAATGTTTTTATTAGGCTCAGGATTTGGGATGATTGAGTTTTTAATTTCAGTGAGACTCTACTCTATGAAAAGAGCCTGCTTTATTCTTAAATTATGGATTTAAATTGTCCTTCACTTCTTTCAGAATAAATGTTAACACAAAGTTGACTAATTAAATTCTGATGGCTTCACTCCATAGACAGAATGTGGGAATTCTGTACAGAAAGTTTATCCTATTCCCTGTAAAAGGTGCCTCACTTTCACGTGAGATTACATTTCTAAGTAAGTTAAAGTCCATGTAGATTCATTTCCAAGGCAGTCCGAGGCAAGCATTTTTACTCAGGGAGACTTGCCATGACTTGACAGGCCCTGTAAACTCAGAAAAATGAACCTGTGGTTCAGTTTCTTATTTATAAGTGAGAGGAAGGAATGCTGCTTCCCTGTCCCACAGTGGTGTGAAGTATGTAAGTACTTCAATGTCTTCAAAACTGGTCCATCAGTTATGTTGTAGCAACATGGGCTATATAAATAAAACAGCTAGGTGGTGAGAATGAAAAGATGGAGCACAACACTTCAAAACTGAGGAGATGAGTTTATGCTGGGTAATCAACATTACAACATGGTAAACTCTTCTCTCAACAGAATTCATATTTCTATTCTTAATTCATACTTGAAAATATGCTCACATAGGCAAAAAATCTGAACTGGAAAAAGATGCTTGATAATAAGGACAATTTAAAACCTACATTTCACTGAACACTTAACATTTTACCCCATTTGGAATATCAGTTTTCATGGTATTTCCAGCCAGTGTACATTTTTATTTAAATTGAATTAAACTGTTTAGCCACATGTGCATGCCAGTTTAAATAGTGCTGTTTGGAGGACATTATTTTCACCTTTATTGGACAAAAAGTATCATAGGAAGTTACCTTCCCCTGGAAATTGAACCCAGTTGGAAATAAATGAACTGGGACACAGCCAGGCCTGGAAACTGTAAAATAAAAATCTACTTAGCAGAGAGGTGCACATCTTAAATGCTGCAACATAGTTATCTTTTAAGAAGATGGAATGCTCTCTGGGACCATATCCCATGAAAATAGCTGAACTTTACAGAATTCATGTTATAGCTCTGTATGCTTCCATAGATAGAGCAGATTTCTAATAGCATCCATTTGATTTTAATGGGATAAAATATTTCTTATTATTGCATCTCTTACAGTCTCCAACCACAATCAGTGTCCCACTACAGTACATTCTGTGTGCTGAGAATATAGCAGACAGTCCTGGCCTCATAGTTTGCAGACTACATACACAGATGATGACGAAAAGATACTTATCATCATCATCCTTATTTTCTTTGTGAATTGGCTTCAGAGGGATTTGGATAAAGTCCTAGATGATTGCCTGCATCTATGACAAAGCTTATAATTCAGTATAGGTCTTTTGACTTCCAGAAGTATCTACAGATCACACACTCCAAAGAAATTTCCCAACAGCAGAAGCCACAAATTTCCTTGCAGAGCCTTATGAATAGGTCATATGAAAAATATGGCCAACATTAGAGGAATTTTTACAGATGAAAAATAGCCCATAGGAGTATTCCTCCTAAACCTTAGAGAAACATGAAATACTTATAGCAAGAATACATGTGTTTCTTTAAAAAGAGAAATATTCTCTTTACAAAGGATGGCAAATGCTTCACACCAAGTAACATTCTTCCCCATTCTTTATGCTATTCAAATTTGAAAACATAATTTAGCCATCCAAAATGCTATATTTTTAATCCCTGTATTCATTTAATGGTGAAACCTATGAGAGTATGCATGCCTTTGCCACTTAAAAATAGTACTTTCTGTTCATTTTTTATTTGTATTGAAAAGTTTCACAAGATAGTTAATTTTGACAGCTCTCCTAGGAGAAAGTATGTGCCCTCATTGTACTGGTGGTGAACCCAGGATAGACAACCTATTCATCAGAGGAAGCTTACCAGTGTACTGGCCCAATATTATTGTATCACCACCTTGACAATAACCTTCCAGTGGACACTACGGTTACATCTGTAGTCATAAATCAGAGAGTGCTATGACATAGTCCATTCTGGAGGTTTCTCATTAATATGGTTAACTTGTTAGAAGGCAGCTTTTGTCCTAAATGCCACACTTTCCAGCAGACATCCGGTGGTTGACAAATTCCTAGGCTACATCCCTTTTGGAAGATGTGAGTTACACCATTATGCTGAAAAAAGTTGGGGTATACTTATCTCAGCTGCATGTTCCTTAGATTAATTGGATCTCAATATATTTCAGGTTTTCATTGCTGCTTTCTACTGGCTCCAAATTTTGTGTCCAGATCATGTAAGACAGTTCATGTCAGTGGGCAGTTGTATCCCAGATGAATTAGAGTGAATTAAAAAAATCTTGGTGCAGATCTCAGAGCAAGTCAGTGAAGATTGCTTTGAAGACCTGATGTCTCAATTACTTTTTCTCTAAATCTGTAAGAGAGAATTGTTATCAATAATCTGAATATCTTTCCATTTCCTATCAATTGCACAAGTCTGTCAGCAAATTATTAGCAAGTGAAATGCTAGCTTTTAGAGAGTCATTTGTGAAGCTGTGGGATTTTTTCTTTCTTTCCTTCCTTTTTTTTTCTTTTCCCCAATGCTTTATGTTGTCAATTCTTGGGACCACATTCTGGCAGCACATCACCAATGTGAAAGGTGATATTTGTCCACATGAAGAGAAACCGTATCCTTCTTAGTGAGCACTGTGTGGTGGGTTGATCATGGCTGAATGCCAGGTGTCCACCGAAGACACTCTATCACTCCCTCTCCTCAGCTGAACAGGGGAGAAAAAATGTAACAAAAGGCTCATGGGTTGAGATAAGGGCAGGGAGAGATCACTCAGCAATTACTGTCATGGGCAAAACAGACTTGACTTGGGAAAATTAGTTTAGTTTACCAATTACCAAATTTTAATTTACCAAATTTAATTTCAATTTTATTTTTTTTTAATTTACCAATTACCAAATTACCAATCCAACCAGAGAAGGGTAATGAGAAATAAAAACTAAATCTTAGAACACCTTCACCCCACCCCTCCCTTCTTCCTGGGCTTAACTTCCTTCCCGATTTTTCTACCTCCTCACTCCCAGTGACACAGAGGGGTGGGGAATGGGGGTTGAGGTCAGTTCATCACACGTTGTCTCTGATGCTCCTTCCTCCTCATGGGGAGGACTCCTCACAGGGAGAACTCCTCACACTCTTCCCCTGCTCCACCATGGGGTCCCTCCCACAGGAGACAGTCCCCCACAAACTTCTTCAACAGGAACCCTTCCCACAGGCTGCAGCTCATCATGAACTGCTCCAGATTGGGTCCTTTCCACGGGGTGCAGTCCTTCACGAACAGTCTGCTCCAGCGTGGAGTCCTCTCTCCATGGCTTCACAGGTGCTGCCAGGAGCCTGCTACAGTGCAAGGCTTCCCATGGGGTCACAACCTTCTTCAGGCACATCCACCTGCCTTGGCATGGGGTCCTCCACAGGCTGCAGGTGGATATCTGTTCCACCATTAACCTCCATGGGCTGCAGGGGGACAGCCTGCCTCACCATGGTCTTCACCATGAGCTGCAGGGGAATCTCTGCTCTGGCACCTGGAGCACATCCTCCCCCTCCTTCTTCACCGATCTTGGTGTCTGCAGAGTTGTTTCTCTCACATATTCTCACTCTTCTCTCTGCTTCTGTTGTTCCATACAGGGTGGAATTTTTTCTCTCCTGAAAAATGTTATCACAGAGGTACTACCACCATCACTAATGGGCTTGGCCTTGATCAATGGCAGGTCCCTCTTGGAGCCGGTCAGCATTGGCTCTATCAGACTTGGGGGAAACTTCTAGCAGCTTATAGACTCATAGAATAGTTCGGGCTGGAAAGACCTTTGAAGGCCATCTAGTCCAACTTCCCCTGCAATGAGCAGGGACATCTTCAACTAGATCAGCCACTCTTGTAGACCCCCTGCTACCAAAAACTTGCCACGCAAACCCAACATACACTGCCACCACCTCACAGAAGGGTAGCAAGTATAGGACACTTACATTCCTCAAGGAATAGGCAGGCTACCAATCAGCTTCCTCAGGAAACCAGGGTTGCCCCCATCAGTTTAAAAGCTCTCCTGAGACATTCCAGAAGATAAACTTGGCTTTAAGTTGCCTTTTCTCATCTCTACATCCCTGAGCAGATTTCAGCTTAGGAACACTGTAGGCTTTAGCACTATTTGGTTAAAAATATTCATGTGGACACGACTTAACAGCCTTCTTCATATTTTCAGCTTATGCTGATTTTATTAAATATATCAACACACTGTTATCTCAGGTCTCAAAGTCCTCTGGAAGTCAATTCAAAAGGTATGTCCAGCTGAATGCTTAAAGCTGCAAAACATGAGTCATCATTTAATATTTACTACTACTCCTGCAAGTATTCATAAAAAATAATAATAATCAAAAAGTTCCTGTGGTATTCTTTGGCTCCTGCATTTTCACATTTTCTAAATTTCAAGATACTTCCATTAGAATCCCCTGATGAACTTTGTGGAGGGCTACTGCTGTTGCCAGCAGCAGGGTTTTAACTGACATGGGAGAAAGGCAAGCAAAAGGGCTACAAAAATGATTAAGGGATTGGAATATCTCTCTTATGAGGAAAGGCTGAGGGACTTGGGTCTCTTTAGTCTAGAGAAAAGAAGATTGAGGGGGGATTTTATTAATGCTTACAAATACGTAAAGGGAGGGTGCCAGGGGGATGGGAACAGTCTTTTTTCAGTGGTGCCCAGTGCTAGGACAAGAGGTAATGGGCACAAACTTGAACATAGGAAGCTCCATCTTAACATGAGGAGGAACTTCTTTACTCTGAGGGTGGCAGAGCACAGGAACAGGCTGCCCAGAGAGGTTGTGGAGTCTCCCACTCTGGAGACATTCAAAACCCACCTGGATGCCATCCTGTGCAACCTGCTGTAGGTGACCCTGCTCTGGCAGGGGGGTTGGACTAGATGATCTCCAGAGGTCCCTTCCAACCCTGACCATTCTGTGATTCTGTAATTCCAAATATGGCAAAATCCGTATGTTGCCTGCATTCCCTTGAGACAAAGGAATCAATAAATATAAGTGGCACTACTGATACTTGGTCATTAAAAACTAAGACAATCTTAATGTCTATTGCTGAGGTTCTTGTGTGTTTTGAAAAGCTATGAATGGAGAAAATTGAAGATCCATTTTTATGAGTCCCCATGGCATGGATCTATGTGGAAATAAATTTTTACATTTTATTTTTTTTAAGAATTTACACAGTAGCTAGAAGTTACAGAAGAGGAAAGGAAAAAAAGTTATAGGAAACATTTCTCTCAATGAGGCTTAACAGTTGCTGTCTGAGGAAAACATAGTTCAGATAACCAACTCATTTACTGCTACACCATATCCACAAATAATAGCTTATACACATGTATAAAGTGTCCTGGAAACCAATTTTGTCCCAAAGACTTTCTATGGCAGAGATACTTAAATTTTTCCTTACCAAACATATTCTAAATAAATAAATAAATAAGTAAAGTGTGTTTGAAATTATGACAGGAACATTTTCTTATTTTAGATAATAAATTAGAACCAGCAGTTCATAAAGGTTCCCAATCAACCTTTTGACATTTTGTAAAACTCTTATCTTTCAAAATTAAGTATGATATTTTTCAAGCATGCATTCATTGATAAAGCACCCACACTCAGACATCCAAATGTGAAGGAAATTCTTGTTCCACTGTAGTCAAGGAATTCCCATCAAATGCTATTAATTTCAGGAGGTGAAAGAAATTACTCTTTCCCAGTAAATTCTGCCAAACCACCTAAACCAGAGGATGTCTCAGACCTCAGTAGGAGAGGAAACGACCACAGCAGTAGAAATGATGGACGGCTGCACCACAGCATTCAACGTGTAATGCATATGAAAGTGGCTACAGGTTGTAGTAAGTTTGCAGCTTTCACTTGAAGTGCCAATACATCCAGATGAAAAGCCACCTCTAAAGTGTAATTGTTTCTTGTATAAGAATTCAAGATTTCTTGTGACGAAAAAAACCCAAAAGGTTAATTAAAAAAAAAAAAAGTTTAGATTGTGAGAAAACAGATGATGTTTAGATTTATCAAGAAAAAAATTCAAAATACACTTTCATTTGCAAATGCATTTCTCATTAACATATCACTCTAATACACTATAGCCAAAATGTGTGGATTCCAATGCCCTTCAGAAGCAGTGACATTTGTGCCATGATCACTTAGAATCCATGAAGTATTAATCATATTTTCATAAAACTAACAAGTATGGAACTGCTTTGGAAAGGCATATTATATGAAAACCCATGGTGATGATCTGCAAACCAAACAAGTCCTGTATTGTCTTTGTCAAAATTTCTTAGTAAGAAGCACAATAAAGGAAAGAAATTAAGAAGTAGTATAGCAGACACCATTCGACATAAATCATTGTGTTTTGAATGAAAAAAAGTGTTTATCAACAATAAAAACAAGTGTGTTAAAAGTAACTTTGAGACAGCAGTGTAAAGATTTGTAGAAGACTTTAAAAAATTCATGAGAGTTGACTTCCTAACTGTCCTGTGCACAGGAAATACTTCCTCAACACTGGAGGCCCGAAACGTTACTTCTCCGTTTCAGTATCTCAGTCAGGTGACCCTAACTGTTAGATTTATGTTGGCGTAAGCATGCCTTGGAAGAATAATAACTAGCCCAGGCAAGTACAGAAAGTGAGAATTAATAAGTGAAATCTCTATGGACAGTGCTGCTACATGAATGAACGAACAGAGAGCAACAAAATGAGAAGTGCAGGACAATTGTAGGGGACAAGAATAAAAACTGCCATTCAGTAATATGCCTTTTACATCCTTCAAAGTGCCCATATGATGTCAAGATTCTTCAGTGTTTGATATGGATTTCTAAGAAATTGTGATTGCAACTGGCTTGGGTGTTTATCTTCAGCTCCTTGAAAAATCCACAAATGTCATCTGAAGGTCAGCTGAACATAACTCAAATAAGTGATGTTCAATTTCAGATCTCAGCTAGAGTGTAATTTTTAATTTAAGGCAGAAGCTTTCATGAAGCTTGAAAAATGAATAAATGTAAAATGAAGTCTGTCTTATTCCAGAGATATAGTGATTTTTACTTTTTTTCAGGTCAAGATATGTCAATTTTCCTTTAAAATTTTATATATTATTGAATCTATAATTATTTTCTCATGAGAGTTCATTCAAACTCATTGTCATAGAGTGCAATGTAGGAAGAAAGCCCAATAGACTCAAGCTGCTTATGTGAGCAAAAACACTTGCAGTTTTCTCTGCTCCCTCCTTCACTACTCATGGCAGAGACCTGAAGGCAAAGGCAACATCTACGGCTCACCCAGGCCATGTTTGAAAGATGACCACCTTTGCTGCTGAGAGGAGTGGGGGGAAGGAGAGGCAGACAGTATTTTTTCCCACCACTCTAAGCTGTGACATGAACTGATGAAATCTTTCCCATAGACCTCTAGGGTTCTGAATGAAGGATTGAAATAGAACAGCAAAGTGTTGTGAAAAAATTTCCATCAGAAATTTATGTATCTGTATCAAAAGAAATTATTGATGACTCAGTTATTTTAATCATAGGACATTTACAGTGCTGTGGAAGAAACAATTGGGTTGCCTAGAATCGTGATTTAAACTATCACATAGTACTGTCTTGATGTCAATTGATTTTTACTTAGTTTACCCCCTTCTCAATTTATACGCAGTAAGAATAAACTAACTGCAAGTCTTGACTTCACCCACTCACAGTGTTTCTCTGTTACTACAGTAGAAACAGTAAACAGATGAAGAAAAAATTTTCCCAACAGGTCACTCTCAAATTGTACTCCAGAGGGCACCCATGAATGAATGGCAAATGGCCATTCAGAGAGTTGCCAAACACCGTTAATCAATGCACCAATGTGGCAACATCGAGCTTTGTGACAGGCATGATTTAATGTATTGTTTGGTAATCAACCTCATCTATGGATATTCTGTAATTCTTATAAATCCAAGAATTATTGCTAGTCTTTTGGAGCAGAACAGTACAAGAATGTCTCACTTAATAATCACAAATTGCTCTTTTCTTCAGTCAAAGAGGTAACCATTCCATTTATTTGAGAGAGCAGATTATGTCAGCTGGAGCTAACAGTGCGCGCTTTGTCTCATTGAATACTACTTTCCCCCAACAAACCCTCCCAAACCTCCATGTAATCTTCACATTGGAAGTTGCTTACTAGGAGCAATGTATAATAATGCCATTCATCCACTGTCTGATTCAGATTTAATAATTAGAATGACTTACCCCCCAATTAAAGGGCAATGTTACTTCCGCTGTTTATTGTTCCTGTGATTTACAACCTAGTACCATAAAATACGCAAAGTTAAAAAAACCCAAAACCTTTCTGGTCAGTATGCAATAGTTAGTGGATTAGTTCATACTTGACCTTATCTTCTGAATGAAGACAAATTATCCATTTGATGAAGGAAGGAGTGAATCATTTTGTCTGTTTTAGAATGTGCACACTCAAAAGTTTTAAAATATTCTAAATTTATATTGAGGCAACTGCGGAGGACAAAACTCTCATTTATAACATTTCAGATTGCAAAGTAGAAAGCTATAAAACTAGATGCTTTCAAAGACTGAAAAGCCAGATCCCAAGGAAAATGGAAATATCAGTAGAAAATACCAGAACTTGTTCAGGTAATTCAAATGTAGTTATGCACGCGTAAATTGGTAGACCAAATGAAACTGTTCTTTGTTGGCAAAACGAAATGCTTTCCTCTGTTTTCAATGGCTTGGCTTTTCTTTTCTTTTCAGCTTGCTTATCAATGCCTATATCGCTATCTTACTTCTTGCATTAACCAAAATATTATTTTACTTCTCACTTGCGGACATAAATTGAAATTGCTATCCACCTGTGATCCTAATTAGGATCGGAAAATTACATGATACTTCCTTTAAATAGTCTGTATTTTGCTAGTTAAAAAAATCTTTGCAGTTATTCGGACTTCCTATATTAAGACTTGAGGTTTGAGGAGATAAAAACTGTGCACTGGAGGCAGACGAAGAGGATGAAGAGACCATTGCCTGATGGCAACTTAAGCTAGTGGGGCTGGCTGCTTACAGCATGGTATTGGTGACCTCAGGTCAGATAATGAACACTCATGGTGCCATTTGCAGGGTTGCACTGTAAGTTAATAAACTTTGCCTCCTGCCTGTCATCCTTGCTCAGCTTGCTTACTTTGAGTCCCACATTGCACGCGTGCAATTTTTCCCTAGCTGGGCTCAAACTATTCTGCAAACAGCTGGTGTACTCTGCTGGTGTTCTCAGTCCAAATGACTGAGCAAAGCCACAGAGAAAGACTTGGCCAAACTGAAAAAAACCTCCTGCATTTATTAATTTTCAGTCTCGTGCCTCAACCATAAGACGTCCTGCCAACTCAATAGTAAAGAAATTTGGTCAGGAGGCAGAAAAATGTTGACCTTTAATTGCACTTTTAGAAATAGGTAGTAGTACAAAAATTGTATAGATTTAAAGATTGTGCCTGAGGTAGTACAAGTTGTACTTAAGCATATAAGACAGACATTTGAGATTTTTTTAAGATGGCAAATTACCTGCAAATGCATTGTAAAAACCCTCTCAGTGTAAAGTGCTGGATAAATACAGTTGAGCAAAATTCACATTTTCAAGTCAATATACAAAATAACATTAAGTTGTAAGCTCTTGCAAGAGTCTGAAACACCCATACATCAAATAAACCCAGTCTTCTGCCAGATCATGTTTCCTTTAGCATACAATTTATTCAACTAATGCTATCAAACTTCAGCACAGTTGCAGAAGCATGAGGAAGAAGAAAAACTCCCCTCTGAGTATTATCATATAAGAATTAAATGGCTAAAAATTACATTGCAAGGGGAATTTAAGATAAATCCAGATGGACCTGCCAGATCCAAAACTGCATTATGTCTAATAAAACAGGAATAAGCTCTAACTTAGATAAATTACAGTTATGCTGACTTCCAACGTCCATGGAGCTGGCCATAAGCACAGTATACATCTGTTTTGACATCCATATATATTTTTCTACTGATCTATGGTTTCTTTAACAGTAATATATATATATATTTGCGGAGGAGAAACAACACAATATGTAATGGCATTAATAGTTATAAAGGGAGTTATTTATAATCCCTTCAATATTACAGCCTGAAGATAATTTAGTGATGAGTCAAACTGTCTCCAATGTAAATCAGGAATCAAATGGCAGAACTGACTTTTAAGGGACTGGAAAACCTGACATATTTGAAAAGTGCTTCAAGGCCTGAATGGTGTGAATAAAGTTTAGCCTGCAGCTGTTGTGAATCCGGTTGGACTGGCAACACACTGAGCGCTAGTGTTACCACCCTCTTCCCTTCTGATCTAATTGCTTTAACATCTGATGGATATCATTATAACGGGCCCCTCAAGACAGTTCTGTTTGCACTTAGTCAAGAAAAAGCAGTCAAATGTTTCTCTGCGGACCCCAGTTATGCATTACCACCTATCTTCATGCTTTTGAGCCATTACTGAATTTCAGAAATTCCCATCCCGTTTGCATCCCAGAGAGGTTATACAGAGGGTTGGGTCTAGGCTTCTGTGAACTGTTACAAGTAAACGCTGTAGCTGTAATTGTACTTCAAGGAGGCCCACCACCTTCCATGTCCAATGTCGCAGCAACACTCGCTGGCTGCTCTCAAGGACTGTAGACTCCACAGTACTTTCCATTCTACTAATTCAAATGGACAAAATGAGCAAGTGTTTATCCCACTCTCCTCCCCTCCCTTCCAGTGTAACAAACGCCCCTATGACAAGGGCAGTCTCCTTGTCTGTGTGGGGTCATCTCAGTGATGACTCCTCAAAGAGCTCTGAAGAGCCTCAAGATGGCACATAGATTGGCAGTAGGCACTGTAACACACCTTGGTATTCCGCTCACACAGGCACCCAGAGACTTAGGCCAGCATATGTTTTGGGCCATGGAAATGCAGGCATCAGATAGAAACTTTTGCTGAATAAAGAATGCAGCTGGAAGGGGATATCTGTACTATAGCCCTCAAAGCATGTTCTGCAGACCTGAAGACCTGAAAAAGAGGGAGCACATTCCATCCTTCCAGCACAACAAAAAAGACCGGGGAGGCAGTTCTGTTCTGCCTATTTGTTAAAAACAGTCAACTTGCTAAAAAACTTTAACTGAAGAAATAACACTGAGAAAACTGCGATGTTTCATATTGCCCCAAATATATACCTCTATAGGGAAATACTTGTATGTGAGAAATACTTGTATGTGTGTTTCACTACAAGGTGAAAGAGTGGGAAAATCATATGCATAAGTAGTAAGTTATAGCTAATAAACACCAACCAAACCCACAGGTTTTTAGCTGACTGGCTTTATTACAAATATTACAAATATTACAAATATTTAAATAATCCTCATCTTCATTTAGCTAAAACTAGGTAGAACTAGATTTTTGATTGTAGTTTTACTGGGTCTAGAAAAAAAGACTGAATGGACGTGGACATTGCTTTGAGACTAACATCTTACAATTAATGGTCAAAAACTTCTCTTGATAGCAATCCTTTCACCACCTCCAATTTTCAAAGTATGCAAAATCTCCACTCCTTTCACTATTTGGAGGAAGCTCTTGGCATTGCTCATGACACCACCATATATGTTTGCTATTGTTCTCATAAAAGTCCGTCCAGGTGTCTCTGAGGAGACCATACAGGGCAAATTTCACCTGAGAATATAAACTCTCACTTATTTAATCTGTGAGATAATGGTACTGTTTCTCACCCCCTATTTTGCAGAAGTGCATCAGGGTTACTTAGTCATTCATCTTTTTTTTTTTTTAATTAAATTCCTTCAGATGAATGGGATCTGATATACATTTTATTTACTGTAATTTGTCCTGAATGCATGGTGAATATCTCAAATACTCCCAATACTACCCTTTTCTCATAAATATCGTCTTTAATATTTTTAATTGTGACTCACCACAGACACTGAAAGACTGAGTAAGGAGTGCTGAATGAATTCCTCTTTCATTACAGGAACAAAGATAAGTATACAATAGTAGTTTCAAATACACGAACATTAAGAAAAAAAAGATTTCCCCTTTAGACAGAAGTTTCTGGGACACACATTGAATCAGGCTTCTTCTAAATTAAGGACTTCCCTTCAACAAGGAAACAATCCTTGTATAACTAAACTGTGACATAATGAACTATTACTGGCCAGCTCTAATAGTAGGTAAAGAAATTATATTTTCCTCTAGAAACAAGAAGAAACTTATTAGACTTGCTACTCATACAAAATGTGTCATAAGGACAAAAAGCATCTAGATCTGTGTAAATGTCCTGACCATTCATCCATACCGGAAAAGTAAACCATTTCTTACAGCAGAGCTGCAGTGCTGTTGGAACAACATGATACCATTTTAAAGTATATTTTATTCACTGAATCTTCGAGGTAAAAAAGGAAGGGAGACATAGGAGAACCACTTTTTTTTTTTTTTTTTTTTTTTCCCCTCCAAATTGTAGCTTTGTCTGAAAATCAAGTTCCCCTGGTATTTTTTTCCTTCATCATGACAAAATATACTTTCCTGTCTATACAGTTGTTTGCCATAATTTTAATTGCTATATCAGGAAGAAGGGATTAACTTGTCAAGGAGCCAAAGACAGTGAATTTTCAGTCAGCTCCATGGACAAATAGTTCTTCTTTCTACAAAATAATTCTAATTCTTCTGGTGTTTTTTTCCAAATAATTAATGTAATTTTTCAAACCATTTTGCTATGGAGCTCTCTTTGGTTTTAAAAATTTTGTTTCCTAGATTCTCTGTGGTTTTATCTTCCCCTAAAACAAAACAAAAAACTCCAATACCAAAGATAAAAGATCTCCTTCTGCTAAAGACATTCAGCATTAGAGAACTCAGTCTAAAGATCTCTAACATGAGTTGATGAGTTCAAGTTCTGCTTAGTACCTTTTGGTAAGTTATATTTTATAAATATATATTTTTTTGTACTTGGAAATATTTAGAGTCCCATTTAAGCTGTGTTGTTCATTTTCAAAAGAAGCAACCATCTCAGTGAGTAGACAACTTGAAATCAAGATAGGTTAATAAAAAAAAAAACAGAGAAAAGCTACATTGACATTATATAGATGAAGGCAGAAACTCATCAGGACTGGACCCCAGACATTCTTATGAATTAGGTATCTAAATACATTTACAGCCGGCCATAAAATTTCTTCCATGTACTTCAAAGGATTCAGCTTTCCATTCTTTAAATGCTTGTCTTGTTAGAAAAATATACAAAACAAGTTATTTCTGGCTCTATAAGGGCTTTTATAGACATTCAGCAACTAAATTTTGAAATAATAATCTTAATGGATTAATTCTACAATGAAAAAGACTGAAATAGACCAATTTGGCCATATTGCCAGATAATTTGATAAATTGAAGTTATTAGACTCAAAAGTAGAGAATATTACATGCATTTGTATTAAATATGTTGCCTCTATATTTGAGTGGAATTATAATGAAACAGAAACATTTCTGCATTACTAAAAGAAAGTTCTCAAGACTTTGGTGGCTAACTGTCCTTTTAACTTTAGTTCACAAATAGCATTGAGAGGCCTAACCTGAGCACAACCCCCTCAGCAAATCAAGGACTGTGTTACTGTCCTGGTTAATTTCCAAATTTCCAAATGCAATGCAAGTAATTTTAGTTTAGGTAATAATTACATATTTACAATAAACACAGCCACCTTGTTATATATATCCACACATCAGAATAAAACCTGATGATGAGGTCACTGGCAATGAAAGCTGAATTCAAGCGCTCTGACATAGCTATAAGAAAACAACTGGAAACATGCTTAGACTTAGAAAACCTGACTGATGCATTAGAATAAAAATATCACAAAATTCTGTCACCAGAGAATAGAATGTACACGACAGCACAACATTTTACATTTTAACTGCAGACTGTTGTTTCTGCAAAATCAGACTAAACAAGGTCCTATTCACCGTGTAGACCACATTCAGAACCAAAACTGTACAGAAGGAGAATGATTTAGACAGAGGACCTGGTAGATTACGTTCAAAGTCACAATAGTAAGACCTAGGAACAACAGCCTTCTTATTTCAGAGGAAAGCTACTGCCAGAAACTTCAGGGTTAAGTGATGCCTTAAAATCAGATATTTATGAATTTTCTATGTAAGCTCTGTGGCCTGATGTTTCATTCTGCACAACTGCAAGACATGTATGTGGTTTTGAAAAAAGTGGTTATGGAAATTTTTGAGGATGGCTTCTGAGGTTTTGTAGAATTGCTTGCATCAATCTGTTGTCCAAAATGTTAAATCAGTGAAGTTGTGTTAGAGATGATTCACATCTTTAGAGAAAACATATGATGGGCCAAAGTCATGCTTGGTGCAACTCCAATTAATTTAATGGAGATACATAAGGGATTGATTTTTGTTAATCTTGGATAAAACTATTCAGTTACATTAAATTTCAGCTCAAAAATAATAAATGGAGAAGGATAACATTATGACTTGGAGCCTTGGGCCCAGAGGTTTGATTCCTCAAGGATATCATGAACTCATCTGTATGCTTGGTTCAAAGAAATTAAATAAATTGACTTCAACCTATTCCCTTGGAAACCATGGTGCAGTGGAACTCTCCACTGCATGTTACTGTTCTCTCAGTGATGACTGACTTTAAAGACTGGTCACTACTGTGGGAAGGTGGTTCAAAACGTCTCTGGATCTTTTGGGACAGAGGAGGTAGTTGTCACAAGAGGGTGATAGAACATCTGTCTCAATGAGACATACAGGTTTCTTAGTGGTCCCATTGGATGGAGTCCAGAGGAGGGCCACAAAGATGATCAGAGGGCTGGAGCACCTCTACTATGAAGACAAGAGGAGAGAGTTGGGGTTGTTCAGCCTGGAAAGACAAGGCTCCAGATAGACTTGGGGGGGGTATCTGAAGGGGCCTACAGGAAAGATGGGGAGGGACTCTCCATCAGGGAATGTAGGGATAGAACGAGGGGTAACAGTTTTAAACTGAAACAGGGTAGATTTAGAATAGATACTCGGAAGAAATTCTTTACTGTGAGCATGGTGAGACGCTGTCACAGGTTGCCCAGAGAAGTTGTGACTACCCCATCCCTGGAGGTGTTCAAGGCCAGGCTGGATGGGGCTTTGAGTAACCTGGTCTAGTAGGAGGTGTCCCTGCCCATGGCAGGGGGGGTGAAACTAGATGATCCTTAAGGTCCCCTCCAGTTCTAACTGTTCTATGATTCTTTGATTCTGTGTATGCTGTAGGGTATGATGGTTGCCCATAATTAACTTGCACAGTGTTAGGAATAAAGTAGTCTTGCTCTGGTGGCATCAGTTAGCTGAGAAACTTCAGCTTTTCACCAGAGCAAACACTGTGAAAGTGAGTCATGAAAAGTAATTAACTGTTAACATTAAGGGAGATGCATTGCCCTTTATGTGAAATAAAGCTTTTCCTCATCCAACCACACTTCCAGAAATCCACCTGATGGGCTGAATCACTTCTTAGATTGTTCTTCCCACATGTAAGGTTCCAGGCTGTATGACAGAGCAATTTGAAGATGCTCTACAGCAAGATGTTGCCCGGCTGAATGTAGTGGTTAGTTGAGGCCCAACATTGCACACACAACAGGGGCTGGCACCTGGAGAACCGAGTCCAGGGAAACTTCTTTCTGACTCTCATCAGGTGGTAATTACTCTACATCCGGAAATGTGAATATTTTAAGCTGTCACAAGTTTTTTTGTTCCCTTCCCCAACCTCCACCTAATGGCTACAGACATTCAAATGGTACACTTTAATAGTAAAACCTTAAAAGAGTATACTTCTTTCTTTCTTTTTAATCTACCATGCAGATACTGATAGGACAAGGCAAAATATTTGCTATGACATATCTGGTACAAAATAGGAGATAATGAGGGTGTTTGCTAAAGCAAAACACGCTGCAGCATTTCACATACACTTTGATCAGCCTATGGCAGGTCAAACCTGAGACATTTACAGCAGTCCTTAGCATTTCAGACATCCTCACGGGGTTACCTCCCCTGTTTAAGTGGAGCAGCGATTTTTCAATCTTTAGTATTTTTCTCACCATTCACAAGCCCACCCAGGCAGCACGTAATTCATCCAGGCAGGAAATATTCCATTGTGTGGGCCAGATTACTTGGAAATGATTCACTTGTACCTGAGTTCAAAGCTTCTGGCATAGACCTACAGTACATTCTAGTCTGCAGTCATTCTTGCCTTAGACTTCTGTGTTCAGTGCAAATAAGCTGCTAGAGCAAATCTTATGAAAGTTCAGTGGCTTCAAACTAACTTGGATTTAAAAGATTCGTCTAGGACTTATGAAAAGGAAACAGAAGAAATATTTCTTTTTTGGGGGGGGAAGGGAACCCTGCACAGAAAGGCTACATTTCATGCAACTGCCAACCCAGAAGAGAAAGTTTATTTTTCCCCTAGGCTGTAAAGTGATTTGAAGTCCAGTATCTTAACTTGTCCTATAATGATGTGTATATAAGATTACACCACTTTCCAAGCAATCTCTTTCCTGGTTTATTCAGTATTATAGAGTGTGGCTGTTCAGCACAAGTGGAGGAAATAAGATAAACACAACCTTTGCTGCTGTTTTTCTATCCTGTTATAAATGTATGCAATGAAGGCACCTGTGAGAAATCTGCATCCTGCCTGGATGCAAGTAGGAAATTATTTTCCCACTGCATGAAAATATTTGAGATCACTCCCTCCCTCCTCTTATCTGAAATTGTTTTGCATCATGTTCAAAAAAAAAAAAGATCCCTCAGAACTGAAATGTAACAGAAAGGTAAGAACAGTCAAGGATAAAAATCTGCACCCCTCAGTTACCAAAGCTTGCAGAATTACATCAAGTTGCCCATGCAATTCTCCAAGAAAAGGCAAAGCAAGACTCTCAAACCCAAATCTCCCGAGGTCATATTATTAGTGTTTTTCTGCATCAGTAAACATATCATGTAATATATTAGACATAATATTTTGAACTCAAGAGGCTGAGGAAACACCTACAGTCTTTTAGTAGGCTCACCTAACCTACTAAGAAACAAGATAACATTGTCTGCACCAAACCTGTTTTGCTCTTATTAATTACCTGAGCTAACTAGTTTATAGACCTCTCTTCAGCAACCGGAGCTGATGTTCCCCACAGAAGTGCCCTAAATGCTTCCTATTATTCATTCTAGGTTATTTTCAACATTTTTTAACATCAAAAATGTCAGTGAAAGACCACTGACGACACAGGATGCACAATTTACAGGATTTAATACATTACACAGAATGAGCTAACCCTTCTACATGTATCACTAAAGTTGCATGAGTTCACACTAAAGATCGCCATCAGGTGGAAGATTAGTACCAGAAAACTACAGAATTGCAGGGGACAAATATGGAGCACCACATTTTATCCCTGTTTCCAATTGCCAACATTATTTTGCAAAGCAGTTTGAAAGGAACCGAGGTCAAGATGAATTTGGAGGGCCAATACATGCTGCTTCACTTCTTTCTTGGCTGGTCTTCACTAAGCAAATGCCCAACATTAAGAAGAGCAGCTGAAAGCATAGGAAGCTTCAGGGTCATGACAAAAGTCTTTACTTTGATAGTCGTGTAAACTCTGAAAGGCAGAAACAGGATCCTGTCCGCAAAGCTATTGTAGGTTCACCAGAGAGGAATGAATGGAAAGAGTCTCTCTTGGAAGAGACAGATAAAAGTTTAGGTTCGGGCAGATGAGATGGTTTCTTAAAGATTTGTGGACAAAACCGAAATAATTGTACAAACAATCACAATTGTGCTCCTGTAGAATAGCAAACAAACGATGCTGGCATTATTATTTGAACCACTGTAAAGACAGGAGAGTTCTCTTTGAAATGTGGGCACATCGTACAGACAGGTAGTAAGAAACTACCTATTTCTCAGGGAGTTTATGATTCAAAGACATAAGATGGATATGGAGTGGGAAGTAGAACAGAGCAGATGAAGTGAGCTAACTGGCTTCACCCTTCAAGTCTGTGCTGGGTCAGAAACAGTAATTAATCTTAAGTCCAAACATAATGTCAATGCACTGTACTACACTGCCTTTCTTACTTACCAAAAGATGAATAGGAGAAAAATACTATGCTGGCACTTTTTTTGAATACTGACAACTGTTTTGGTATCGACTGGTGACAAGAGAATGTATTGTGGCTCAGGAACTGAACCACAGGAGAAAATTTACTCTTCATCCTAATTTTTCTGCATTTCAGGAATAGATGTACAATGAGAAAATAAAGTAAACAAAATTTATGTGACTAAATGTCTTACAGTCTGGAAATCCAAACCACCATTTCCACCTTCAAGAAGTATTTTTAAAGACTTTGTAAGAATACACTGTTCTTGAAAGCACCTGTCATGAAGTACCTGACAATATTTAATAAGAAGAAAACACTCTGAAAATGGTAAGACTTTGTAATGTTGGAATGACTCAGAAGACTTGGTTGCAAAGATATGGACAAAACAACACACTTGAGAAGCAGAAAGCCATGGGATCTGCCATTTAGAAATGACACTAGATTTACTGTGGGGAAATAAAAAGCACAAAGAACCTTTCCACTGTGTCTTGAAAAAATGGATGTGGATCAGTAATCTGGTTAACTAAAATTTTCAGAACAGCTGATCAGCATCTTCTAGAAACACATTAAGAAACCAAAATTGCTATGACTAACAAGAAGTTCTTCATGGGAAATTATGCTAAATACAATGAGAAATGTTTGTAGCCAGCTGAGGCCATGTAGTTCTTGAAGAAAAACCCTGTGGAAAAAAATATCTAAGATTAACAGCTCATAGATGCACAGGATGACAAACACCAGCAGACTTTTCAATATTCTGCTTCCTACGTCATTGCTTCTGCATCAAAATTCCTTTATCCTGATTTTGGAAGGTTACCTTCTATCTTTGTTTCCCATGTCTCTCTTTTTTCAGTCACTTCTTATAGCTGTGTAAGAAAGGTGAAACTTTTGAGCTACTCCTTTTGCCTTTCAGATTTGAACTTGTGCCTATTTACTCACAGTGCTTGTTTAGATACAACTAGGTAGAAAGAAGTGGCTGATGCCGTCTTCCAGCAATGGATGCCATTTCTAGGAAAGACCAGGACAATGCCCCAGTCTCCTCCTTCTCTTATATTACACATGCTTCCTCACACAGTGTGTGTACTACATTTTTCCCCTAACCTTTCCTCTGTTTCCAATCTTTACATAATTTGGATTCATTTACATTACAAATTTGACAAGAAAAATTAAAAATGGTTCAAATATTAAAACTGAAATGCATTATGGTCACACTTTCAAGTCTCTTCTCTGCATAGATCCATCCACTCTCCATTCCTGTTGTCACATATGGGAAGAATTGTACATCAAAGCTGTAGGACAAGCAGACAGTGCACTAAGCACCCCTTCCACTTGCCCCCCATTAAACCTCTAAAGTGTTGTTGAGATTGAAAAGGACAAACTGATTGGGAAATAAACATGTCATAGGAGTCAGATGAGAGAAGATGAACAGATAAGAGAGAAAAAACCCAGCAATATTTCTTCTTGAAAGATTTTCACTAAGGAAGTAGATTGGGTAATGGGGATCTGTATAAATTTTTGCCTCGTCAGGCAACCGCTGCTATGCTTTTGATAAGTAAATATAAACTTTAGGTTTCTACCATGATCTGTAAAAGGGGAATCTTAATATTGATGGCCATTATTTTCTGTTTAAAAAAAAAGAAAAAAACACTAGCAGAACTTCAGACCTGTCATTTAGGATTTGTCTGAAGGCCGATCCATAAATCTCACAACAAAAGCTGAAACCACAAGCACTACAGGAAGAAAAGGGAAGTTAAGCAGAAGGGAAGCACTTTATCATGGTCACAAAGCCGGCAACAGGTAGAGCCAGAGTGTGAGCTTGGCCATCCTGGCTCCAAACGCTGGTCAACACTGCCCCCAGTGTAAGGACTTCGCGTGCCAGAAGGGAGGCTGCGCATCCCCACTGCACAGCTGTCAGTGATTAAGGGTGGTACATAGAAAAGAGACTTGGGCTTTTGCCTCCAGGAGCTGTTATTGTGGTGTTTCTCCACGATGGACTCTTCCACTCCTTGACGTGTGCAATGCTTTAAAGCCACAGTCTGGCCACAGAGTATGGGTCTAAATGTAAATTACTTGAATCCCAAGAAAAGGTCAGAGAGTCTCATACTCACAGATGTTGTTCCGGAAAAGGTGTTTCATCAGTTCAGTGTTTGAACCAAATAAAAAATTTCCATTTGGCTAAACTTTCACTGAATATTATCAAGGGATTATAAACACTCTACTTTAAAATGATATGTCCAGCTGCTACTTGGTAGTTATAAATTTAGTTTTTAGTGCTGCCTTTGAACAATATATTTCCTGGGTGGGTAATATGCCACCCCAAACTTCTGTCTGGGGAGCAAACACAAAGACACCATCACAAAAGCTTTTGCTATCAGCTATCACATAGACTGAGAATATTCGTTTTAGTTCCAAATTTGTGTAGCTAGTAAAGTAAATATGAACCTCATGTATCCTTACTTAAAAGTCTGATGGGAAAGTAATGTTTTTCCTGATTGCGGGAAAAGACCAGTCAACCATAGTGAAGGGGAGGAAATCCACTGTGTCAGTTGGCTGACACATAATAAAAAACAAAATGACATTTAAGAACACCTTGTATTGACCTCATTTTCCATCCAAAATACGTGAGAACTGGCAAGAGTGTCCTGAAACATTTACTTGCTACACTTTAGGTTAAAATCAGTTCATTTTGATGTAACCATATAATTCCTCTAATAAGCTGTTATACTGTTTTATCTATTACAGACTAAAAACATCTGAATTTACAGTACAAAATCCACCTCAGTATTTCCTTTTGCATTCAGTTCCTTCTTTGGTTCTTTTTTTTTTTTTTTTTTTAATGACAAGCAGACTGATGGGAAAGAGAGAAACACATACAAAGGGTCTTTAAAACAGACTGTTCTGGTTATAGATGTGCTGGTGACTAAGGCACTGGTCTGAAACTGTTTCTGGTTCAGTTCTTGGCTCTGCTGCATACCTCCTGCATGAAATTGTACAGTTCACAGAATTTATCTCAGTTTCTTCATCTGAAAAATGGGGGTAATCTTCATTCACTATGATTTTGTCAGGATAGATTCCTTTATAGTTGTAGGCATCACACACAGACAGCCCCCTAGATAAAAAGCAGTATCCCTGGTCTCATCACCATGGGAATGTACTTATTCTCAGCAATGTTTATGTTAAGTTTTTAAGAAATTCTTCTCAAATTCCTGCAAGTCTTGTGCTGATTATGGACATCCCTTCTAATATGGAAACTGAACCAAACTGTTTGGTTTATGACTTTCAATCAGATAGCAGACAGAAACAACATATGGCAACAATCTAAGAATCAGAATTCTTCTGGCAAATATTTGAAATAACACATACGCTGAGAAAATACAACCATTTGTAACCAGCTGGAAAACAAAAAAACAAAAAAAAAAAAGAGAAACACGTCCTGTATTACCTCAGCAAAACTGTTCTTATCTTCAGCAGCAGGCCAGCTGTGTTGCATATTGCTGCAGGAGATCTCAGGTCTGAGCTCGAGCTCCAGAATTAGTAATGTTGTGTTGGGCTGGGAAATATAGTCCTAACAAGTAAAAGCTTCTGTACTCTTAACGTATCTCTCTGTTCTTTTGAAAGTACATAGGTATTTTGAAGTTCAGTTTGTACTCAATGTCAGCCCTCAGGCCCACTTGCTACGCAATGCTAAACAGATTCAAGAATTCTCATTGTGCTCTCAGAAATGAACACCATTTCAGAAAAAAAAAAAATAAATAGGGCTAGCAAACAATCAATTCCAAGACAACCAGGAAATCAGTTCTAAATTAGCGTTCCACAGGTGGGATGTTATGAATGGGTAGTGGTAAACATGGTACTTTACAGGGATTTTATAGGCAAAGTTTCTGTGAGTGTCAGATTCTGCTGCTTAATAAGGTCTCCCAATACATGTTCATTTAAGTACAGTAGGAATTTCAGATTTGAAACTGCTTTGGCCAAAAGCCTCATCATTTGTCTTTTAATTTTATGTATGTACATCAAAATATGTTTGCATAGATATCTTTCTTTGTCCTTCATATATTAAGAAACATTTCAAGGCTGCACATTCATAGCCTGGCTTTCATTTGTTTAACCACATTGCACATTTTAGTCCGGCACACCTGCAAGTTAACGGCTGTCTAGAGAGCCAGCCTTTAGACTGATTGGAATTTCATTTAAGACAGCAAGTCGAGTGCCCTGGCCTTCTCCTGCCTCCAAAACACACATGCTGAGCTTGAAAAAATAGCTGTAAATGTGCTGAAAGGAAATTGTAGAATGCTCTTTCCCCCACCCCCTCCTCCTCAATGCCCCACTCCATGGCACTACGGTAAATACCAGCGAAGCAGGCTGGGAAATTCCTCTGAAAATGCTAACACATGAATCTCATATTATACACTAGCACTGGTCATTACCAGGCAAGGCCACTGAGAACTGTACTGGTGTGAGAAAATTCCCAGTTCATTGCAATGACTATTGTGAAGGCCACTTTGGAGTGCAGATTATTCCTGAGGTTTGGAAACAAGGGGACCTGTTACCAGTGAAAATAATCGATGGCTTTTTTGGTATTGAAGGACTTAGGTATGACAAGGGACATCCAATATTTGTCAGAAAGTCTGCAAAATACCTAGTCACTTTCAACTATTTCACCTGCCCCAGCATTGCCACATTTCTATTGGACAACACTGTGATATACAAGAAGCTCTATTCAAATTGTTTATAGACATCAGATGGATGACCTTCTCTGTAGGCAGCGAGTTCTCCAAAATTCATACATCTCAATTGGGAATCCACTGTTCATTTTTGGTTTAAACTGCCAATGATATAACAGCAAGTTCTCTTCCTTTTTAAGAAGTACTTCAAATATTCTTATGATAATTAATTTCAATTATTGAAGCATTTCATTATTGAAATACAAATCCACTTTTCCAAAGATATAGAAAAGACATATAGAACACCGCTGTGTAGTGTACAGTCTTGCTTTTATATAGTAAACACCAGATCTAAATACCTGTCCCAGTACTCTCTAGCATTTCTGAATAGTTTACCTTTCAAAAGTATAAAATTAAGCTAATGTTTTCATTTTGTTTCCCATGCTAGTGGACATTATTGCTTCTATCAAAGCAACAATCACTTCACACTAATTAGCCAATTTTTACTCTCATTTTTAAGCTTTTTACATTAATTAAGGCCACTTACGGTGTGATTCAGCTCTCAGCTTTCAATCAACATAAGATCTAGACAAGATACAGGAAAGCAAATGCCAGCTGCATTGTTAGATGTCCTCTTTAGATAAAGGCGAAAGACAGAACTTCCTTAAAACATTAAAGTTCTTCAGGATATAATTTCTTCCTGAATCAGGAAAATTACTTCCCTACCTTTTTTCCTTTCGGATCTAGTCAGGAATATCATCTTTCATTAAAACCCCATCCAAATAAAACAGTTTTAGTAGATAACTCAGCTTTGACATTTGTCTACATGACTCTTGATTTCTTCCTCAAGTGGCTACGGGAAACATTTAACAGAGTATTCCATATGCTTTATATTTTCTAAAAATTGGCCACATTTGGAAGTTCATATTAGAGCTAATTTTAAAATAGGGCTGGAGAGTGCAAGAGTGAAAGGTAACACATTTTATGTAAAAACATAGTTTATGTATGATTTGTTCTAGAGTGCTTCTAGTACTATCATAAAAATAACTAACCAGGACACTGCTGATTTCTCTTGACAGTAGTATGTAAATATTTTCTCATGTAAATCTAAGCACACGCTGGAAAAAAAGTTTAAAGATGACCCATAAAGATAGCAAAATTAAAGTTTTTGTGGTAAATGGGGGAGTGGGGTGTGTGTGGCACGGGGAAAGGCATGTAGGAGAAAGGTAAATTTTTGCTCTTAAGTCATGTATTTTAATTCATTTTACTTTTACTTAGAAAAAGAATGACTTCAGGATTTAGATTAATATCATTTAAAGAAAGTGTTTTATTTAGCATTTCAAAGCAGAAAAGTCCCTAAACCTACTGTCAAGGTAAATAAAAAATAAATTAAAAAAAGAATACTATAACTACAAAAACTTTACAGTATATTGTTATTTCCAGGAAACATTGCATGTGTATTAACTCCAGAGACAAAGCCAGAGGGAGTACATAAACAGACCTAGAGGAAAGTGCTCCTGGCAGCAGACAAGCACACCAGAGACTCTACACACTGTCATCCTTAGGCTCACTCATTAAGGAATTTTTGTTTTTACAACCACTTTACAATTGGCTGTGACACTTAAGTAAGGCTAATACCGAGAATAAGAAACACATCTTGTCTAACTGTTCTTCAAGAAACTGAAACACTAGTTCCAAGAATAAGCAATGTGATTTTCTCTTTTAGTTATATGTGCAGTTCAGTTGTAAACACCAACAAAATGATGGGGAGGGTATCACAGTCAGCTCCGACACGCGCACCTCACCTTCTGCTCTGATTTCAAGAGAATGACTGCTTACCAGCGGCTGTCAGGTCTGAAGAGGTCATTATTTCACATAAAGGCCCTGTTACCAGGTCAGCACAAACTACTTGCTATTGTTGACAGCAGCAAGCATCATTTGTCACGTAGGTATAGCATAACATTTGCTTTATACTAACCTTGGAGGCATCTGAGAAAGGTCTTGGCAAAAGCCACATATATGGTTCCAAAGTTTGAAAGAACAAGGGATGGGAGTGAACTCTGAAAAATTATTTTCCTTGAAAAGTTGGAGATTAGCCTTGTGCCATTTTCTTCCCCCACTACCTCAGTTAAACTTGCCTGACCCCTGTTCTTCACAATTATCTCTCTCCACAAACTCCTTTTTCTACTCTAATAGACACAGTACAAGAAAAAAGGTGGGAAAGAGGAAGGAGGAGTCTTCGTGGAAAATGTCTTCTATCAGAGGTCTAAAAAATATTCAGGGAAACATTTGCTTTCTTGGTCAAACTGAGGACAGTGTTGTGTCCTTTAGGCATTTTCTTTAGAAATTTCATGTACTTGTAGATAAAGCAAAACCTGGAAACCACCACAAATTAAATCCATAAAATAACAGAAAGTAAAACCTTGTTTCCCTATTAATGCAAGTTTGGCAGCTGGTAGTCAAGAATGTGTGAAGTCCAGTCAAAATTTTTCCCAGATTTACAGAATCACAGAATCCCAGAATGGTCAGGGTTGGAAGGGACCTCTGGAGATCATCTAGTCCAACCCGCCTGCCAGAGCAGGGTCACCTATAGAAGTTGCATAAGATGGCATCCAGGCGGTTTTGAATGTCTCCAGAGTGGGAGACTCCACCACCTCTCTGGGCAGCCTGTTCCAGTGCTCTGCCACCCTCAAAGTAAAGAAGTCTGTCCTTATGTTTAGATGGAACTTCCTACTTACCTCTTGTTGTACCTCTTTAGAATATATGTGAACTCTTCAGTATCCATAGTCCATAACATATTTCAACTTTTACTGTTCTCTACCCGGCTTCTTGTTTTCAAGAAACTTTTAGGACTTGAACTGTCTTTGCGAACACCACTCGTCTAACAAATTTAGTTAAAATCAGAAAGTTGGTTTAGGCAGAGGAAACAGACATGTACTTAAACAATCCTTCTTTCTCACAGGTGACCAGGGCAACAACATGCTCCTAAAACCTTATTTTTCCTTTAGAAATTAGTTCAGTGGGGTTTTTGTCTGTTTTTCTTAAACCGTCTGTAACAGTTTTCTTGCCATATAGTCTGATCAGATGCAACACGCCTTCTTTGCATGTTAACTAAATATTTACTTTTTTTTTTTCCTCCATAACAAGCTATTTGAACAGTTATTAGGGGACTTCAAAACTAACTAACCTGAGGACCCCGTACCAAAAATGTCAGCTTTGTCATGAAGTAATTTAGCGTAGCTCACTGCCTTGTGTAGCTGACACTGTCTGCTCTGAGCAGATGGTAAAATATGGAAAGTTATACCAAGCTGCAAGCCCCCTGGGCTTAAATTTGAGTGATTGCTTTATAGGAAATGGTGATCACTAACCTCCATTACAAATTGGTCTATGAGGGTTGTAGCTCATCCAACTTCCTTGAAGATGAGGATTCATCTAACACTGGAGAAGGTTTGTCATAGAAGGTGTGGGGATAAGAAGGTGACATGACATCCACCATAATGTGCAAATTCTGTAAGTTGCCAACAATCTGTGCTTCAGAAGATGTAGAAACTTGCATATTCCTATAAAAGATGAGTCATGGAGAAACCAATACTAGTACAAACAATCGATTCCAATTGATTTGTTTAGCAATTGGTCTGAATTTGGCCTTAGCCCTTTTACAAAGCTTAGATTAAAACATTCAAACCAGAATCCATATTGAAACAGAATACCTCCTTTTAATTCACAAGAAAAATGGAGGAAAACATATCCATCATATTTGCAGTAAAAAAACTCTGATAGCCAACTTGCATTGAAATACATTAAAACATTTCAAAAAAGAACACAGAAAACCCTACTTCACAAGCAACATAGTTGAACAGAAATAGGTACTAAAAGTCAGGAACTTAAAAGGTTTTTCCTTTTTCTAATTGTAAGAGCATTGAAGTGCTATTTCCTTAAACAAACAAACAAAAAAGTTAAATTTACCATTAATATCTAATTGTCCAAAATTCTATCAGAAGCAAGTATTTGGATTTCTGACTTTCCAAAAAAAAAGTAGAGAATAGGAATTTAAAGCTAACCTGGAGCTAAAAGGAGGCTCACATGGCACTGGCCATCCACATATCTCTCTAATTAGACTTTTTTACTGCACAATAAATCTTAGAACCGTTTGTATATGTACTGCAATTGCAGTATGACTCAAACGGCATTAATCAAGTGTTATGGTAACCTCATTTTAAAGTCCAAACCCAGTCAAACTTTTCTATCACCGTACTCCATTTCTTACCAAGATTCTTTTAATAGGAAGGATTTTAGGATGTCCTGTGCATTTGCTTTCCTTATAAAAATGTCAAATCTCAGTGTCCCTACATACGCAGAATTCCTTACTGTATTTTCTTCTGTGTGCCAGTAGTTGACATAATTTCTCCTTTGTTTGAACAGCTGGTCCTCGCCCAGCTTCAGGAGTTCAGAGGTACAATCAAGGCCAAGACCTCACTCTTCATAAAGAAGTACAGAGCACAAGGAAATAGGATGTATGGCCAAACGTCCATGTCCCTTCCCTCAAGGGATAATCTTGTTAAGTAAAAAGTTCCCTACTGCTTTGCTAATGCAGATTTCATCATATACCTCAGAACTCCAGTGTGTTATCAGAGTCATGATTTTCAATGATACATGTATCCCTTATTTTCTACACCACAATTCTGACTGACTCCATCGCAAATTACAGATCTCCAGAGATCCCTTCTAACCCTGACCATTCTGGGATTCTGTGATTCTATCCTCTATTTAGACCTTATCTCACCATTCAGGTTTCTGTGTGACAGTGAAGAACACAGGGGAGGTTTGGGAGATGTTTTTCAAGGAGACAGACAGGCTGAAAATGGATTTTAGCATAGTCAGCTACAAGGGAGCAGAGACAGCTGGACTCCACAAAGAGACCAAGCCAGGAGGGACACCACACAGGACCCTGGGGTGATGGCAGTAGACAGTTCCATAAGTCCAGACATAGCAAGGCAATGGTTGGGTACAGTTTAGGACACAGGACTGGAGGCAACAGAGGTGCAAAGGCCACACAGGAATGAGAGCTAGCAGACCAGATACCTACAGTACAGCCTAGGCAAGGCTAGATACCTGGGCCTCAGCTTAAGTGGAGCTCCTGTGTTATCAGTAGAGAGAGCCTGGACGGGCCAGTCAGGAAAATCAAAACCCACTAAGGACCTTAGAGACCTGACAGTCAACAATACAAATTTTCAGTGTTTCCATGCCCATTCTGCTATTTCTTTCAGCACTGAGAACTCTTTGAGAAGAACACCAGGTAGCGTCAACGGAGGATTTCATCTAAGCTAATCTTTGGTTATTCTTTCTTTTGGGTTTTTCAGCCTTTACAGCCACATTGTTGATTGATTGCATGCTTATTTTCATTTATGTTTTTAAAACGGTTAGAAAACAAAAAGCAATCTTCCTGTCAACATCCCAATCTTTCTTAAATCCACTTCTTGATGACGTGGAAAAGATCAAGGCTGAAACACTCCTTAAGGAAAGGAACCTTTTCTTAGCTGTCAAAGTCACATCTGTGAATAGAAAGATTCCTGTATTCAAATTCTCATATACCTGAGCCCTCAATCCTCCACTCTTTCAGAAGCCCTGAAGAACTAGCTGTAACATTTTCTGCAAAGTCAAGTTTCCTTTGAAATGTATTGGTTTCAGCTGCACTTTATCAAAAGACATCTAAGTTTCTGAAGCTGATTTCTGCCTTATTCCGAGTGAATCAGCAAATCAGGGGCCTGAAGACAAACCAGGGGTCTACCTGCAGAGGTGCATCATATCAGGATATCAGGTTTCCTATGCGTAACACAGTCAGGCTCTGGTGCCATTTGAAAGTTTCTAAATGGCAGAGGTTGTTGAACATCAGAATCCTGCTACTCCATTCAGGTTCAAAGCACATCCAGTCTACAACAGAGCTACGTTTCGGACTGGTGGTCTATGTCTGCATTCACAAATAACGTATCTGTAAAGTGAAAGAGGTGGTGCTGAGGAGCTGACATCCACACTGTGCACGCTTCAGGGGTTTATGGTTTGGATTAGCTCAAATGTGACTGCCTGTACTGCATACCTATCTATGTCTGGGATGTACCAAGTGCCCTTTCAGCTTAAATTTATCTAAAAGGCATCCTGCTCATGCAGTTGAGACTGCTCCATGATACAAACCAAAGCATATTAAGTAAAGATGATATGGAGAGTCTTCTTAAAAGCACACTTGCTATATGAACTACGACAGTAATATAGTTGGGTGCAGGAAGATCCCTAATACAGATGGAAGCCGGAAGACACACACACCCCATCCCCCGTCCCTGCCTTGAAAGCAGCGGGGCTGATGTTTGTGGTAGATTATTGAGCACACAGACACAAATACTATTTTGAATTCAGTTTTTTTTTTAATCCTTTTTTGTCTCCATGTTCCAGCAAAACATATACCAATGATGCATTCTTCAGTAGCCATTCAATGTATGAATGAAGTGACAGAAAATGTATTCACCCCTTCATCGTTCCAACTTTCCATTTCCAGTGAAATGCAATGTACTCATAGAAACACAAAACACATCTTCCTTCTGCTCCTATGCATTTGAGTGTGTCCATGAGTATGAAGCTCACAAAGTGTAAATGAAGCTAAGGAAGCTGTGATGGTACCATAGGAATTGAATTAAAATAAAAAACAAGGTATGGATGAAGTATGCAATTAATTTTCAGCTCATAAATCCTGATTTTAAAGTGAAAAGGGTACATAGAGGATGTATAAAAGTTTAGTGGCTACAGTCCTTCTAGTGTCAAAAACACATATTGACATAAGAACACACACTTCTGTGGAAAAAAATGTGAAGCTAATAAATTGTAAGATGTTAGTAAATCGGCTTTAGTTCAACTCACCTCCCTTTATGCACCTGCATATGTATTTCACTATGTTCCAAGCCTTCTGTACTACGTCACTCAGTAAATCAATTTATGATTTACTGAAAGAGGAAACTGAGCAAGGAATGAGTCATGATATTTATCTGAATTTCATTGACCCCTGGTGGGAATGAGGGAAAGGGTGGCACTGCCCATTTCTGTGAATGCAATGTTTTCTTGTTCCATGCCAAGACACTTTATTTTTACTGGGACAGCTTCTGATTTGGAAACATAAATAACAAAAACAGGATTCCTGTTGGCCACCTTCTCAAGTGAGGGTTGCAGGGGAAGGAAAGAGATTTAATTCAAACTTGGCAGTCACCAGGCAACCAAAGGATAAACAGAGCGACACAGGGCCAAGGTAGAATGAAATAAGGATGTGTTGTGTCTCTTTAAATTCTCTATTGATTACTCTGTGTGCAAATATGTATATACATATATGTAAGTATATTTGTTTGTGTGTATGATTGTGTGTGTATAAAATCCAGCAAAGATTTATATTGCTTTATGTATGAAAGCTTTAGATATGCCTTTTAGCACCACAGGATCTGATGAAAGAGCAGAGCTGAAGACCAAATCTTTGCTTAGTCATGTCTTTGTTCCATTCCAAACATGACAAACATGGCAACAATCAAGGTGGCTGACTTCCACATCATGGTTCTTACTAACTCCACACAAACATACAAAGGTGAGCTATGTATGTGCACACAACTGCTCCACTGAGGTCTGTTGGTTTTGTCAACAAACAAGGGATGTGCCATCAAAGACACCAAAACTGGAGAATGACTTCTATTGTTAAGATTATTCCATTGTGTTCCTTGTTGGTGACGAAAGCAGCAAAATTGAGGGAGATATAGTAGGAAATTAGATATGTTTATTTTCCTTCAGGGCAATTAGCAAAACAAAAGTGTTTATTACCTCCAAATATTTCTGCATAACAAAAAAATCCCATATCTGTTGACTGAGATACAATATATCTGGACTCTTGGTACAGTGTAGATTTTTCAGTTAGCCCTTAGAGTAGCAAAGCAGTTAATCTTTTGATACATGGTCCATAATATTTGAAGTCCTGTGCTAGGCTGGAAATTAAACTAAATTGTCTTCAGAACTCTTGAAAATCCCTGACCTTGAAACACTGAAGCAGTCTCAGTGAAAATAATTGGCAGGATCTGCAGTGTCTGAAGAGCTGTTTCTATTCTTCTCATTAAAGCACCTGTGTCTATTTGAGCAAATTGAAGCCTCTGGTTGTGTCATGTTTCTGCAATGTTTTGATAAGTGATGGTGAAAACTTATGAAGAGGAATTACTCTGCTTTGGAGACCTTACTACCAAAATGGCACTGCCTTATGAATAGCACTGCTACATGTCCATGTGCAGACCCCTGCTCACTTGGTAAATGTGCCTTAATAACCTTAACAAGAATGTAGAATTCCTCACTGCTGGTGCTGAGCTGAGATCAGCAGCTAACATACCTCAAGTGACAAGTGGTCCCCATTCCCTGCATTGGAAGTATCCAACCTGCTAGGATGAGAACTTGGGTTACTCATGAGAACTGTCAGTCATGGGCTATTTTGATGTGCATTGCAGGATCTACCAACAAGACTATAAAGAATATTTAAAATCCTATAAAGGCTTTTCATTTGGCCTAGTTCTACTTTTTCTTTTCAGATTCTTAAGTTCTTCAGAAGGTGTTACAAAACAATTCGTCCCCATTTCCTTCTCAGGGTAAGCTGTATATGGACAAATGACAGTATAAAATACTGTTTCAATCAGCTGATTCTCTAGAACCGAGAGACATTCTGCAGCAAGAAGGACCTGAATAAAGTCAGATCAAAAACATCCTTGGGACTGAGCAAATATCAGTATTCAGTTGTGTCAGAAGAATATATAATATCCCTATTGTTACTCTAGGAATGTAAGAAAGACAGTGCTGTTCACATCTCTCATACCCACTCCTGTTTATGAAAAGCTAGCTTGTCTATCCATCTCTTTCATTAAACTGTACATGCATTTAAGCATCTACAGTTCAATCTTTTTTTTTTTCTTTTGTATGTCAAAAGGGCTTCACTGAACCCCTTCAGGATAGTTTCTTATTATTATTTTGCTTATAGTGGGCTGTCATTCTAACATTCTTTGATAGCTTTAATCACAAAATCACAGAATGACTGAGGTTGGAAGGGACCTCTGGAGGTCAACCTTTCCACCCGCCCTGTCAAGCAGGGACACCTAGAGCCAGTTGCCTAGGACTGTGTCTAGATGGTTTTTTAATATCTTCAGGGATGGAGACTCCACAACCTCTCTGGGCAACCTGTGCCAGTGCTTGGTCACCCTCACAGCAAAAGAGTGTTTTCTGATGTTCAGGTGAAACCTCCTGTGTTTCAGTTTGTGCCCTGTCACTGGGCACCACTGAAAAGAACCTGGCTGCATCCACTCTCCCTTCAGGCATTTATATGCACTGATAAGATCCCCCTAAGCTTTCTCATCTCCAGGCTGAACAATCGCAGCTCTCTCAGCCTTTCCTCATAGGAGAGATGCTCCAGTCCCTTCATCATCCTTGTGGCCCTTCATTGAAATCTCTCCAGTGTGTCCATGTCTCTTTTGTACTGAGGAGCCCAGAACTGGACACAGCCCTCCAGGTGTGGCCTCACCAGCACTCATTAAAGGGAAGGATCACTTCCTCAATCTTCTGGCAATACTTTTTCTGATGCAGTCCAGGTTACCATTTGCTGCCTTTGCAGGAAGAGCACATTGCTGACTCATGTTCAGGGCCTTTTCTACCAAGCTGCTTTCCTGCTGGGTGACCCCCAGCATATATTTGTTCATGGGGTTGTACTTCCCCAGGTGTAAGAAAATGATATGAAATCTTGTTTCAGAACAGGGTAAGATGTTCCTGCCGTGGTAAGTGATGCTACTCCTGTAATGAATCTCTATGTATTCACTGTCGTTTTTTTCCTTTTCTGTTTTGATTGTCTATTTCTCAGAAACGGAGAATGGATGAGATTGGAAGGGACTTCTGGAGACCATGTAGTCAAGCTCCACCCTGTGCAGAGCAGGGTCAACTAGAGCAGTAATGTTTTGAATCTCTCCAAGACTCCATAACTCTTGAGCAACCTGGTCCAGTGTTTGACCATCCACACAGTAAAAAAAAAAAGTTTTTCTGGGTTCACATGGAATTTCATACATTTCATTTTCTGCCCAATGTCTTTCATCCTGCTACAGGACACCACTGAGGAGAGCTTGGCTCCATCTTCTTTGCTGCCCCTATCAAGTATCTATACACGTGGATAAGATCTCCCTGGGCCTCCTCTGGTCCTGAATGGACAGTCCCAGCTTTCTCAGCCTTTCCCAATAGGAAAGATGTTCCAGTCCCTTTGTCACCTTTGTGGACCTTTACTGGACTCACTCTAGTACATACCTGTCTCTCCTACACTGGGAAGCCCAACACTGGACCCCATACTGCAGATGTGTCTCACGAGTGCTGAGCAGAGTGGAAGGATCACTCCCTTCAACCTGCTGGCAACACAGTGCCTGATGTAACTCAGGGTTCCTTTGGCCACCTTTGCTGTGAGCATGCATTCCTGGTCCATGTTCAACTTGGTGCTTGCCAAGATCTGCAGGTCCTTCTCTACCAAACTACTTTTTAGCTGGTTGGTCTTGATCCTGTACTGGAGCATGGGGTTATTCCTCCCCATGGGCAGGGCTGGTCACTTTCCTTTGTTGAATTTCATGAGATTGCTGTCAGACTATTTCTTCAGCCTGCCAGAGTCCCACTGAATAGCGGCACACCCATCTGCGTGTCAGCCACTCCTCTCAGTTTTGGGTCATATGCAAAGTTCCTGAGGGTGTACTCTGTCCTATTGTCCAGATAAGTAATGAAGACATTAAGCAGTATTGGACCCAGTATCAACCCTTAGGGTACACCTCTAATGATTGGCCTCCAGCTTGGCATTGTGCTGCTGATGACAACCCTTTGAGCCTGGCAGTCCAACTGCTTTTCAGTTCACTCCCCAGTCCATTTATCTAGCCCATACTTCATCAATTTGTCAGTGAGGATGTTATAGGAGACAGTGTTGAAGCCTTGCAGAGGTCAAGATAAATAACATCCACTTCTCTCATCTACCAAAGCAGTAATTTTTTTTTGTAGTGAGCTACCAGGTTGATCAGGCATTATTTTCTCTTCAAAAATCCATGCTGAATTTCTCCTAACCAACCATATTAATAATCAAATATTAACCATTTTCCCAATTAATTATGCATTATTCTTCATGATTTCTGCTAGGATGTTAAATTCATCATGTCTAGAAACTATTGGGTTCCTCTAGGTGCTGCAGGTTTGCGGATTTGGAATTTGGTTCTACCCACTTTTGTGGCTGTGGAATCACTGGCCTTAGTCCTGAGCCAGTGACCTTATCAGTATTAATACACATAGATTTTACTTCCCTGCCCCATCTAATTACAGTTAGTTTTGTCAGTCCCATCTCAAAAATTCCTTTTCAAAAGCCTTTCAATGCAATATTTTCTACTAGTGGTCTGGGACTGTATTTTTTTTTTTTTCTTTTAATGCCTTTTAAAAACACATACTCCAAACTGCTAAATAAAAGTGCAGTGATTGAGAGTTTATCTCGTCCTTGCCTCATGTATTGATATTATGAATCATGTGAGGGATGTATACAGCTATTAACTCATGGCTAATCATGCTTTCCTTTAAAATTAAAAATAAAAAGCTAAGATGGACTCTTGCATTGGTTATTCAACTTTTTAATAAAAATTGGACTTACAGAAACCACAGCAATAATTTGTTACTCTAAAACTGCATGGCATACAAGTAAAGAATTAAGGGTCATTAATGATTATGTCAGGACCATCCCTGTTCCAGAACAGATCAAATGCCGTCAGAGGAGGGGATAATGTTCTGAAGTTTCCTGTTCTGAATCAGGTCACAGCAACTGCAAGCCAAACTACACTTACTGGGAACACCCTTCCAGACAGGAAGGATCTTGGCTAATAAATGCATCTGGGAGATACGGGTCTAATAAACTTGGCACATAGTTGCTCTATCTTGAAAAAAAGTTAGAGTAGAGATCTGGAAAATTGTAGTTAGTAAAAGTACTCCAGCCTGTCAGTGCTATGCACTTAACAAGGTTTTATGACTTACCACATTTTCTCTACAGTATGGAACTGAATCATATGACAAATTCTTTGAATAACCATGTGTTAATTTATAAAGAAACAAAGGATTTAGTCACCAAAACAGATCTAGGCCTTGATATTTAGATACAACTGACTGCAAAATTTTGTTGCTATAACTGGTGCTTTAGGATGCAACTTGGAAGTCAATCTGTCAGAAATTAATATTAATACTAAAGCACCACTGTATTATACAGAGTGATCATGATATACCTGTTTTGGGAGCCAATTAGATACACTGCAGGAAAGACAACTTGGACCCATACATCTTATTACCACCACATCTTACATTAATACCTCTTTCAGAACATTGTACATCACACAGTTGAATAAGGAAAAAAAAATTGACACATAGTAACAGTTCTCTGTTGAGTTTCAAAATTTGATCCTTGCCCCACAGTTGTGTGATTGGGTTGTAGAGTATTACATTGCTAGAGACCAGCTCTCTTTCTTCTTACTGCTGAGTTTCCAAAGGTGTATTTAATTAGAGCCATAGCTCGTAGAGACAAGACAACTGAGAAGACATCTCTGCAATCTCAGTTTGGTCTGATTTTCAAACCAGTTCACCAGATCGATCGATAAAATGGTTTTTGAAAGATCAAAGCACACTGCAAACACACACTAGAAACACTCTTAGTGAAATGTTCAGTGGCAAGAAAATTCACATTTTTTAAGCATCTAAGAGGCAAAAATCTAGGGAAATGTGCTAAAATGTTTTTGTTAAACTGCTAGAAAAGAAATGCCTCTTTTTATGGCCCTATTAAAAAATCTACTTGCAAGTAATTTGCAATTGATCTGGAAAGAAGTGGGAAGAAATATGCAGATTAATCAGTCCATGACCTGGGCTCCAGAACTACTCCATGCCTGGAAGAGCCTGGAGGAGGAACTAAGATACCAGACAAAGCTAAACCTGAGAAAGGCAGCCAGTGGGCAGGAGAAAACAGCTTTGAAAACTTTACAATCATGTTGCAGACAATAACTGAAGATGTATACCCACCATTTGTAAACTGAATTTCATAGTTTAAAAGTACTTTTGGATATCTTCTTGATACTACGCTCTTAGTGTCACACATACCACTTTCTATCCTTTCCAGTTGAAGAGCATGCTCTGCTGCACGTTGAAAAATGACTTGTGCTTAGTCACGTGCACAGCTAATAACACTCCTCAGGCACAGCAGTACTTTCTTCTTTAAGGGCAAATCTTTTTCCATACAGTTTGATCTTCCACCAAGGCCAGGTTTCCTAGGAACAGCAACACAATGTAGCAGACCTCTGCAGGAGACAGAGCTTCTTCAATAGCTGATCTGAAATTGCAGAAAGAAATTGCCAATGCCTCTGAAAACCTCTCTGAAGCAAAAGGGCTGCCAGCATTCATTGCAGCATAACATAGCCCAGAGTATGCAGGACTGCAATATCCATTCTGTGCAAACAAATGCTGTGCTTGCACATGTAATTCTTCCTCCTGGAACAAAAAGTGAAGGGAACTGTTACTTTGTGTTGCATAATGCACCTCTGGAGGGCATAAAGATGCCATAGTATTATAGATATCTTAGCAGATTATTCTTTAAGAGTCTTAGTAAGGATACTCCCTTTTACTGTTGAACATCGTCATCCAAGACTAAAACCAGTCAGCCATTATGTAAAGCAATAGTCAGTATTCTGAACTTTTCTGCTTTTTGCTTCACACATGTAACAATTAAATGGTCTACCCTCAACACTGGCAGAATAAATACATTATTTATACATATTAAATAAATACAGTATTCCAAAACTGCTGAGTGGCAACCTTCTTTAGCAAGCCAACTTTTTTCCTAGCAAGAGAAAAGAGATATCAGACATTGAGTTTGCATAGTAGATTGCTATAGAGCTATTTTTGAAAACTGGGATCAGAGTATATATCACATATTTCACTTACTTTGTTAGCCAGTTTTATTGAGTTTAACGGTATCATACAATTATATTTCTTTTCCATAACCACGAATACTTCAAACACTTTGGTCATTTATGAGCATGAGATATGTCAGGATTTTATCTGTGTAACTGATAGAACACAAAAATAGCAATAATCCACTGTTAAAATTATCTCCATTTCCTTTTCTAGCCTTTTCCATTTTAAAATCTACAGAAAGTCTTTATCAGTGATCACCCAGGTGTGAAGTCAATGCAGCACTTTAACTGACATAGGGTGAAGTTAAAGAAGGAGCACATCAGGACTCTCATTAAACTCTACCCTTAGATATTCTGTGTTTTCTAAGCAACATGCATTGTTTTGCAGAGGACCAATCAAACTTTCCACAATATTGAAGTCCATTCACACTCCTATTTTAAGCACTTAAAGAATATTTTGGCTTAGGCCTTTCTTTGTCCCCAATAAACAGGACTAAATAGACTTGCAGCCTCTGTAAGTGTCTGATCACCACATATACTAAACAATAATTCTGTTGAATGGTGTTCTGACCACACATATTCTCCAAAAAACAGTCAGTGGGAAACAAAAATAAACCCATCATCTGGAACCTAATTGCCACTTAATATCAGATTAGTGTTAGAAATTGCCAAAAAGCCAGGATCCCTGCAGCTCAATAATTGTGCAGCAGAATTCTGTCTTTCTAAGGAAACATTCATGGTGAGAAAATAAAACCCTAGCACTCACTCACAAATCAAATTGCTTATTAGTGACCTCCGTGCAGCTTGGAATCCAGCTTAGTTCACAACAGCCACACAGGGAACAATACAAAGAAACTAGCTGATTTTGGAGTACCCTTTCCAACTTCATTTCCCCAAAGAAGAAGGAAGATACTGTTGACCAGCTGCAACTGGTGAGCCAAGAGGACAGGCACACTTTTGTCCTGAGATGGGCAATACCAAAATGAAAGATGTTTCTAAAGCAAGCAAAGAGAGGAAGAGGATGCTCAGCTGAACTGACATCAAGCTAAGGAAAAACGTCCTTATCCTGCAGACTCACAAAGAGCATCATTTTCACAGCAATCTTGGTAAAGTGCATTTCAGGAAATTGACAGTATCGTTCTCTTCTCCAGGACAAAGGTCTTATTGCATAACTTTTACAGACATAGACACTGTAAGGAAAGGAAGTGGTGCATAAATGCAGTTCAAATGAACACGTGAGGGCAGAAGAACTTCAGCCCTTGCCTTCATTAAACTACCCTGGGCAGTACACATCCTCAGGCACATAGTAGTAAAGAAATGGCTGCCCAGATTCTTCCATTCACAATGCTATTGCACCTGATCCTGTACACATCCATAACATACAAAGCTATGGAGGGAAATGACTCCTATTTATAGCCCACTTCCTTTCTGAGCCTACATCGTTGGCATTTTGACTTTCTACAGTAGATCATGCTTTTCAATAGTTAATCCTGCTTCAAAACCAGAAGCTGTTGTCCTTCATGATATACTTGTCTAAAATACCATAAATATTTTGTACTAAAGTGGACCCGAATTCTCAACTGCTCTAAGATACCTTTAGTTTATATGACAAGCATCACATTACCACATACTTTCACATCCATCACAAGCAGCTGTCATTACAGCCTGAACTGTATTGTTCATGTACCGTTAGGAAGCTTTAACAGGAATGTGGGAAAAAATGGATTTTACAAACATGAGGGTGAATATGGGTGTTATTGAGAATGCAATAATGATGAGTTCGTATCAGTAGGTGCTCTTCCTTTCTTTTTTTAAAAAAAAAGGAAACTTAAAGAAACTCTTTTAGTTTACACAAACTATCAAAAGCTGGAAAAAATAATGAGAACTAAAGAGAAAATGGTCAAAAAATGGTCAAATCTACATCAAACATTTAAAGACATTGGAGCAAGTTCCATTCTAATATTTTCCTCTGCTTGAAGAGATAGGTTGACTCATTTTGTTTCTATACTTTTCTTAGCTCAATACAATAAGATTTTATACATAAAATGGGCTGAAATATGTTGGCTAGAATTAAAATCTGGAGCTTGTTTTTCTGTCAAAGTTCAGAATAAAAAAGGAAATCTGATGATTCAAGCTTCAAAAATATTATTTTCTGAAAGCATAGACTTTAATTCTCCTCGTAAATAAATAATAAAACATCTTTAATTTAAGAATTCTCAACCATACCTATCCACAATTCATCTGCCTGCATGACAGTACACCTAACTTTTTGCACAGTAGTCCCCTCAGGGAAACAAGAAAATAATACGGGTGAGTAAAATTAGGCATATTTTTTTCAGAATATCACTGAACCATTACAGTTCAATTAAAAAGCTTTAAAAATTTTAACAGTCTGTTGCTTTACACAGAATCATTAGCACAAAGAAACTTAATCCAGTCTAGCTAATAGAAAGCATAGGAAGAAGCAGTTTGGGCCCAGTACCTAGGTATCAATTCTGTCATCTATATTATTGCTTAGTTAACTACAAACCCTGTGGTAATACAGTAATGTGACTGAACTGAAATTACACAGAACGCATGTCCAACCAGTATCATGCATTATACGTATAAAGATGGTATTGATTGCAGATGTGAACAGCTGAGACTATATGAAGCAGCAGACAACTGGCAGGCAGGCTAAGATCAAACACAACATCATTCAGCCTCCAGTCGCACAAATCTGGGAAGAGTGGGATAGCATTTACATAACAGTACACCACGGAGTATTGAACCTGAAGGGGAAGGAGAAGGGAGACAATTACCATGATGAACCCCACGACCGACACTGGAAAGATTTGTTAATCGCACATACATTTGTATTCCACTCTCCCACTGAGACCCTGGGGAAGGCCTGAAGGCATTGCAAAGGCAGGGCTTGCTATTTACCCTGAAGTCTAACACCCAGGGAACATTTTAGAGATCCTTTCTGAATCCAAGCAAATGGAAACATACCCAGTTATTTAAACCAGAGTGAGAACTCATCCTATTTGTTTTGCTCTTGATATGATCCAGATCTTGTCCAAAATCAATTTCATGGGGCAGAACTGGTCTTTGCCCTCTTGCTCAGCCAGGCAAGGGTGCAGGATGGAGCTGACAAGCCTGGGAAAGCACCCTCTCTGTGGAAACATGGCACTGGATCTTTCTGCCTATGAAGGGCAACATGATCACAGGGCAATGTGACTATCCTTGATCTTGGGATGGAGTCCCTTTTGGCTGGTACAGGCCAAGACCTCTCCAACCAGAGGGAGGTGTCCAAGAGGGTGGCTGCAGCCCTGTGCAGCCCATGAAGCCCTGCAGCCCAGACTTGATCTCTTTGGGGTGCCAGCCTTGGTGGCACCTGATGCATTTTCCCTTTGTTCAGGAATTTGCTCCACAAAGGATAAAGCATGTGTATGAGTTTTCTTCTGTTCAAATACCGTCATCCTGGAAAGTTCATGGAAGGCTGTGTATCTCTGAGAAACTGTGCAGCCTTGGCCTTGCTGTCCTCTGCAAACCCAAAGACATGGCACAGGCACCAGCCCAGAGTAGTAGCTATCATTCAGCATCATAGGAAATGTTTTTCCTTTATGAATAAAAAGTTGATAAATAGGACTGGAGTGGGACCTATCTGGGCATGAAGACTGTCCAAAATTAGAAATCCCAGAACTGCTGATGGCTCTGCTCACCTGTATTTTCAAATATAGCCTGATCCAGTGTGACCAGATACAGAGACAGTAGCATGGGGCTAATGAATCAGCATAGGGTCTCCCCTCACTAACATAAATAATGGAACTCCAGCTCTTATCATTTTAATAACAGCAATATAAAACAAGTGTTAAGTTTCTGTGCATAATTACCCCACAGAGCTGAAAGCTGACAGAGTTGGAAAATTGGTAGTAATCTGCCTGAGAGCACAACTACATCCAAGCACCACACCTCTGCTTCATACAGCCTGCCCTCACGGGTGCACCTGGATCACAATGTCCTCAAGGAAGTTGCACTTGATTATTGCAGGTACAAGCTGAGGATTGTGAGCAAGTAAATTATTGTTACTGGCTTTTTTCCCCCCTTCACCGGAGATTTTCTCTGGTTCTAGACAGGAACAAGCCTCTCTTCTCTCCCTGAGGCCCAGCGCCCTCACATTTCTTACACAGCTTCAGTGGGGTTCTGCATGCTTATTAGACAGACCATTGTGCATCAATTTCTGTATAAGCTCTCACCACAAGGCCCAATATCACGTAGAAGTAACAGAATCTGAATAAAGGAAAAAGTAATGCATATGTGCATATGGATTGCTCATATATGTCAATACATTTGAGGTAATTACATACATAATATGTACTTAAAATAGATTATGAATAACAATGATAGTGATCTCATCTTGTATAATGTCTTTCAGAGATGTTTAAGTGACTTTTTATTCATGTTTAGCTCCTGTTTTTAAGAAAAGAAAAAGAGCTACTGAACTAAGCAGTGTCTCTTGAGGGACTGGGTATCCTTTCACACTTTAGAAAGGTTGGAATCTCTCAGCCTGAGAGAGATATATTCACACATGTATGTATGCATATATAGATATTCATATTTACAGTATTCCTCCAAATGACAATTCCGTTTAAACACCTAAAACAAGGAATAATGCAGTTTTCAAACAACTTTTCAGTGATGAAACACACAGCTTCCATTCAAAGGCAAGAGCTCCCTCTAGATAACAGCTTGGGGAATTTTTCTAGCCTGCATTTTGAAGCGAACTTTGAAGAAAACAGAATAAAGTCAATGGATGTGGGAAGCACCAAAACACAGTTGGCAGTCTTTTGAGAGACCCTGGAATCTGCCTCCAGGACTTATGTTTTCAAAGAATTAATGGTTTGGGGGAATAAAAAAAAAATAAAATATCAGCACCTTCAGCATTTTGAAGTGATTTGTGTTGTATCACGTTGAGTTATATGGGTCATCTCCCAAAACTAATAGCAATAGATCAGGAGCTCCTGACTCCTTTTCAATTACATTTCAGCACAGAATCAGATATGATCAGGACCCTCCCCTAGACTTTCTCACTGCTTAACACTGAAATGCTCAAGTTGGAAAACTGTAACCAGATTGGAGGTGACAAGTGCTGTATTGCAAGAAACACAGGGACCAACAGGAACTAGAAGAATCACAAGAAATGTCACAGAATATATCCTGCAAGAGGAAATGGAAGAAACTGGTGCTATTTTGTGTAAAGAGACAGAGACTGAGAAGAAACAGGACACCAGTTTTCAAACTGGTGACGAACAAGATGACAATCTGTTTTCCATGTCATAAGATGCTGGTGAAAAAGTTACAGGTTTAAATTACCGGTGGCAGCAGTTTTGGGGCAACCTTAATTTGTTTAGTTTGAATTTTAAGACTTCCAACCATATCAGGAATTGTTTAGATCAAGCTCCTTCTGCCTCAGAGAAAAAGAATGGTTTGCACAATGGTTTTTGGTGTCCTATCCTTCAGGACTCTACTATATATGATTGGAGATGTCAGCTACCATGCCTGTAAATTCTCAAGAGGAATACCATAAGGATCAATCAACTTTCAATTAGCAGATTTATCTAAGTGTTCTCTTATTTGTTCCTTCCCTATATGATACTGAAAGCTTGCTCTTTCCCAGTGGTACTTATAAGACTCCTGATTGCATTTTTTTGCTTTTTGCTGAAGATATGAAATAAAGTGCAAGCTATTTAAGCTGCTTAGGACTTTCGCTTGCACTCAACATCAAGCTACTCTTTTTGGGGGATGGGGAGACGATTTTTATGACTACTATATGGCTAGAAATATTTTTTTTTACATGTGATACTGCTTATTAGTTTCATTTTGGTTTGCACAATTGGGAAAGTTCCAGTGAACATTTCACTGCTGACATATTTTACCAGCAAACAGCAGTTTCCAGAAACCAATATGACTGAAATATTAATATCAAATTACAAGATGGTTTGAGGGAGTTCTAGACAAACAAGAATTAAAGCATCCATCATCAATATTCTCACATAGTGATTTACATGTCTACGTAAATGCCTAGTCAATCTGAGCAAACAAAAGAAAATTATTTCTCCAGCAAAATTCGTTAGTTCCTCACCACTGAAAATATTCAGCTTTTTTCAGCTAAACTCTTTGTGAGCCATCTATTTATTAATCTGGCTTGATAACATGTATTGCAACCACAGCACAAAATGCAAATACCGTTCATGCTTTTTATAGAGTACTTTTGCAGCTCTTTCTATTAAAAGGTAAACTCTAGGATGAGGCTGAGATTTCTGTTCATTTGCAGGAATAAAAATTCACTTTATCTGAATATTTTCTAAATGTTGAAATTAAAATGTTTTAATATTGCTGTCAAAAACTTTGCTCACTACAACAATGATTGTCAACATTTTTCCGTGTTTATGGCCTTATTTTACAACAGAATGTGTCCGGGACGTCCCCCCTCAAATTTAGCTATAGAGGAAGAGTTATAGCTGTAGAGGGTATTTTTGACCCTGTTTGTGACCCCCAGTAGACCCTAGCTTGAGAAATAGTTCACTGGGAATGTTAACTGAAAGCACTTAAATGAGGAAGGAAAAATATAATGTTAGTGAATGTTCATATAACTTTTGGAGATGTTTTTCCAGCTTAAATACAGAGACCTAGCCACCTCCATCTTGCACATAAGCAAACTGTACACATAAACTAAGCCCTTTAGCTGGTGAGAAGACCTTTGTTTGCTTAGCCAATAGAAAGGATTGGCAAAACACCCCGAGCACGAGTATATCGTTCTGTTTAATAGACAGCAGGAGTGTACTGACATGCAAGCCAGCAATTACAATACAAAATATTCACGTGTCTGCCAAAGAATGATGTCAGTTCCAGGCTGTGGTGTTTGGTACATATCAAAATACCCTCGCTACTAGAAACAGAGGCACGTATGTGTGAGCTGTATATGAATTTCCAAACTTAATAAGGCCACACACCTTGAAATTGAATCATTTAATGGCCAGCATCAGAGCATACATTTATCTGCAGTAAGATTCTTTTTTAAATGTTAAACATAAGTTAAAGTGTGGCCTTTTTATTTGCTCTTACACAACTGGAAAAGATTAATAAACGTTTAATTTTCCATTCTGTAAAAGATGTCCTATGTCTTTAAATAAAGAGCTTGAAACAAGTTATATAGCATAGGGAGTATTTTTAACAATCTAACTTTATTAATAGGGTACATCTTTCTTGTTATGTACTGAGTTTAGGGGTCAGGGGAATTCCCTCTGTATCAATAACGTGGGAAGATTAAAAGATTTAAAAATATGAGGAACCATCAGGACATTATTTCTGAAGGATCCCCAAGAAACTACACCAAATTCAAACTGGGATTTTAAAAATTATGTGGGTATTTTTCCTTTTCCCAAGCAGGGTCATAGTTCTCGTTTGTTCTTTCTGAAATTTTCTGAGTAAGGCTGGCTCATATTGGTCATATCTTATGGCTCCTGAATGGATATCAGAGCTTAATACCCAAAGATTTCCCAAATTTGGTTTTGATACAATAGGCCCAAACCAAAGTCCTGTTTAATCTTCGGAGATCTTTCTATGCATTTAAAAGTATTTTTAACCAGGTCTCAAAAGGGTACCCGAATAGTCTCTTTACCCGTAATTTCAGTTGCCTTGAAACTGGTTTTGCAGCATTGTGATTGAGAGATAACAGAACAGGGAGGTAGGAATCAGTTCATACAAGAGACAATGGGCTGTAGACATAAGACAAACAGTAATCCAAAATGCAGCAACGTAGTGGAAAGTCATAATTGATTCTGAATAACTTCCTTTTCCTCCCACACATCCAGGAGCTGAGAAAATATTGAAGGAAAGATGAGAAAATTCACATCCATTCCTCTTGAGCGTGGAGCCAAGCCTTGGGAATCAGCTTTGACTGTCTGCCCCTTGTCTCCCTCCTCCCAGTGGAAAAAAATGCTGTGACCATCTCCTCTGGAAAACTGGTGAGCATGAATCATTGTGCTGATGAATAATTCCCTTATTAAAACATTTCTAAATTGTTGCCAGCTTTGTGATTCTTTTACCACCATGCCTCCAGCGATTCCTGTACCTGTGAGAGAGAAGGAAACAACTGTGTTGGATCTGCAGGTGACTTATACAAGAGTCAGTACTTCAGCTGGGAAAGTAAGCTAGCCCATTTCTGAACAGCTTATGCAGTAACTTAGTACCCCAGCCAGATATCTCTACAATAAAGAACAAGAAAAGGAAGCAGATTATCCCCCAGTCTGGCACAGACCAGCTTTCTCAGAGGCTAAGTTCACAAGCAGGTGCTATATGAAAGAACAGGCCCTACCTTTCTTCCCTACCTGTCCTGGTTGTGTTCATCCTCCTCACTGAAACATTGCACTTAACGATGCAGTCGTCTCCAGGTTGTGTCGTAAGTCACACATGAAAAAAAAATGTGGTTTTCAAACACGGGATAGTGACACAAATTGTAAAAATAGAACTGGCACTTTTTGAAAGCTCTTGGCTGAGCATCATTTTCCTAAAAGACTTTGTAGGCAATTACACTGTGGAGCTAAGTATGGAAATACCCACAATAGCGGTTACAGCTGTGCAAGTCCATCTGAATCCGGTTCACACGGAAATCTGCTGACTTTCTTACTGATGAGCTTCATTCACACGCTTCAAGGCAAAACTGAGTAAACAGTGACCTCTAGGTGAAGAGTCACCTAGTCCTGAGCAGTGACATCCTTTATGCGTGATCCTACAAGGGAATCGGAGGGATGGGGTTGAAACAAACTACGGAAGGGGAAATCAGTGAAAATGCTAAAGAAGCTTTTGATCAGCTTCTAAGAAAAGGGTTGGGCAGCCCTTGACCCCTGGGTTTGCATTTAAGATGTGCAGTGATACAGCTCGTTGGGACATGCTGGAGTTGACAACACCTCCTAATAGAAGTTGAGCTTCTGAAAATTGGTGAATGTCATGCAGATTTTCTCAAGGAACTTTTGTTCTAACTCCGGAAGAGGAACATCCTTTCAACCCTGAGAGTCCTCATTATGCTGTACCTACATCCCCAACATTCTCTATTCATACAAAATCCCAGAGTGGGGAAAGTCTACACCTATACTAGGAAATTAAACCATGCCAGGGCCTATTCTTAGGCACTGGCAATGTGATCATGTACTTAAACTACAAGAGCAGTCACTGGCTTTCAGCCTGTGGCAGCTAGCACTCTCCCAAATGACTTCTGGGCCCAATTTAGGCAGGGCATGTGCAGCCACCCCATTTTGAAGGCTCACAGAAATTAGCTTTTCCTATTTCAGAAAAGACAATATATGAAGTAAAGTATATGAAGCTGAGGTCTAAGTAGCCATCTAAGAACTTTTTTATTCCCTTCTGCAATTTCATATTTAGTTCAAATATACCCACAATTGTAAATCCAGTATTATTATCTTCATATAACAGATGGGAAATTGATAATCTAAAAGCCAGATTATCAGAAAGCATTTCAGCACTGCAATAGCCTTGTAAATCTAATGGACTTGCCAAGACTACACAGGAAGGAAACTGATGAAGAAGGCTATTGAACACAGATCTCCTGAGTCCTTTGCTGGCGCTGTCGTCAATGGGTCATCCTTCCTTCCCTTCTGTGGAACAGCCTATACACTGTGTAGAAGTTTACAATATGCACAGAGTCTGAGGTCACTATAAACAAATGAAATGAGACAATTCTAGTAACAAATATCAAGAGGTGTGCTTTTGAAAAATCCTTTTTTTTCTGTTTGATTACACTAATCCATAATGGGAATCAGAACACAGGGTATTTAGACTACTCTCCTGGGAATGGCAGTAATAATATTTGGTTTAGTACAGCTAAAGCAAATAACAATAATAATTGATGAAATACTTTGTTCATCTGTTGACATGTAATTAATTACTCAGCACAGCTCCACAGGAGATGATGTTTGAAATATTGTCCCAGCACATACCAGATGTCCTACTTTTATATAACGGAGAAGAAAAATGCAGGTTTAGCCAAGTATATCTCTCAGACTATCTCAGCTCTACAAAAGACAAAGGTTAATGATGGATGCCTATAAAAACATGCAACAAACTATTCAGCATTCCCAAACTTTCAGACAATGACAATTTATAGCGAGTTAGACAGGCCACATAGAACATGAGAGATTTTTTCCTTAATTAAATACTAATCTCCTGGTTTTGGAGATCTGGATCTGCCTCTCTAAGGAAATCTGTATTGGCATCAAGAGGAGGAATTAATCGGTTAACATAAATTTGCTATCAACTGCATTTATATAGGGAGCTGTACAAAAGCCATGCAATACCTACTCCTAGGGATGGACTTGCAGAAGAGCAAGCTGAACTTCACTCAGCTTTAGGATCACATAAGATGCTGTATTTTAAATTTGTTTGCTTCTTTAGGAAATTAGGAATATTAGGAAAGCTACTCTTTGTACATAAATATATGGAACCAATACATCTCAGGATTCAGCGGTTACAACCCTAATTCCATATGTATCATAGAATCATCCATATATATCATAGAAACATAGAATCTTCTAGGTTGGAAGGGACCTTTAAGAACATCAAGTCCAACCATCAACCTACCCTGACAAAACCACCTCTAAACCATGTCCCTAAGTACCACATCTACCCTTTTTTTAAACACCTCCAGGGATGGCAAATCCACCACCTCTCTGGGCAGCCTATTCCAATGTTTAATAACACTTTCAGTGAAAAAATGTTTCCTAATATCCAATCTAAACCTTCCCTGACATAACTTGAATCCATTTCCTCCTATCCTAACACTTGTCACCAGGGAGAAAAGGTCAGCCCCCACCTCTCTACAACCTCCTTTCAGGTAGTTGTAGAGGGTGATAAGGTCTCCCCTCAGCCTCCTCTTCTCCAGGCTAAACAACTCCAGTTCCCTCAGTCGTTCCTCATAACACTTGTCCTCCAGACCCCTCACCAGCTTTGCAGCCCTTCTCTGGACACACTCCAACACCTCAATGTCCTTCTTGTAGTGAGGGGTCCAAAACTGAACACAGTACTCGAGGTTGGGCCTCACCAGTGCCGAGTACAGGGGGATGATCACTTCCCTAGTCCTGCTCACCACACTATTCCTAATACAGGCTAGGATGCCGTTGGCCTTCTTGGCCTCCTGGGCACACTGCCAGCTCGTATTCAGCCGGCTGTCCACCAACACCCCCAGGTCCTTTTCCACCGGGCAGCTTTCCAGCCACTCTTCCCCCAGCCTGTAGCACTGCATGGGGTTGTTGTGACCCAAGTGCAGGACTCAGCACTTGGCCTTGTTGAACCTCATACCATTGGCCTCAACCCATCGATCCAGCCTGTCCAGATCCCTCTGCAGAGCCATCCTACCCTTAAGCAGGTTGACACTCCTGCCTAACTTGATGTTGTGTGCAAACTTAAGATCCTCTCACCTGGCTCGTTGATAGAGAATTGTATTAACATCATTGTTAACATTGAACAGAACTGGCCCCAATACTGAGCCCTAATTCGAGACCCTGATCCTCCAATCATCTCAAAAGCAGACCGCAGTAAGAAAGGACATTGCTTTGCAGTACAGGAATAACAAAATCAAAGCTGCCTGTAAACTGCAAGAGCGAGGCAGTGGAGCAGGGACCATCATCTGACCTGTGGGACACCTCAGCCTCAAATGTGGGAGCCACTGCCCTCCCTCCCCAAAGTTCTGCTGTTCTGCCTTCAGCCGCAGAGCAGCTACTCGGCCTGTAGTTCCCTGGATCCTCCTTCCGGCCCTTCTTGTGGGTGGGTGTCACGTTTGCCAACCTCCAGTCAGCTGGGACCTCCCTGGTTAGCCAGGACTGCTCATAAATGATGCAAAGTGGCCTGGTTAGCACTTCTGCCAGCTCCTTCAGTACCCTTGGGTGGATCCCATCTGGTCCCATTCATTTGTGTATCTCCAGGTGCTCAAGCAGGTCCCTCACCATTTCCCTTTGGATTACAGGGGTTTCATTCTGCTCCCCATCCCTGTCTTCTAGTTCAGGGGTCTGGGTACTCAGGGAACAACTGGTCCTACTGCTGAAGACTGAGGCAAAGACAGCATTAAGTACCTCAGCCTTTTCCGCATCCTTAGTCATTATGTTACCAGCCCCATCTACTAGAGGACAGAGATTATCAGGTACAATGCCTAGGCAAGTCCCATTATATAATTCAATTTTTTGGTAAATTGCTATTGAAACTGTTGAGGAGCAGTTCTAGGACCATGCCTACCCATCAAGATTGCTACATCCCAATGAAATGCTTTAAACTTATGGCCATCTATCCTTCCTGATAGCTTTAGCTTTGAATCTCAATATTTTCAGATTATATTTCAGTATGTCAGCACAGATGACAGAGTACACTCATTGAAAATTGTACATAACAACAGATATGTAGCAGACACATTGATCTTTAATTAGATAATAGACAGATCTGCCAAATTTACCAGGCATGTGGGGTTTACTTCTGAACAGCAAAGACAACATAAAGAAATTTTAAGCCTTTCCAAAAGACTGAAAAACGTAAATTCAAAGTGAAGGACCAATGAGGACACTTAACATTTGCTTTGATCAAAAGAAATTGGTGCCAGACAGTTCAACTGACACAGATACGCATGCAAATTACTCCCTTCATGACAAGCCTAGCATTAACGACAAGGAGACATAGTGCATAGACTCAAACACAGAAGTCATTTGTTTCCTAAAACTATGCAAAAAAGTCCTGCTCAAACATATAGCACAGTATAAAGTTTTATGTAGTGGTTTCTATAGAGAGATAGGCTAGACAAGAATGGAGAGGGAGATATTTTCCTTAATTTCCCCTCTTAATTTCCCCCCCAGATTTTGCTAGTGCTACCCTTTCCAATCTTGAGAAGATATGTGCTCTGAGAATCCCCCTCTCCCTCCCCCCCATCAGAGAAGTAAAATATGTATTTAAATTGAGAATAGAGTTCCAGTGGATTTCAGAAGATGCTGACTCTATTTAAGTTAGCAGCTGGTGAATAACATGATGGCTGTCACATGTTGATAATGATAACTGCTTTATAAGGTGAGAGTTTTGCAGTTACAGTTAAATTTTATAGTTTATTACTTGATTAATCCTCTAGCATTCTTATCAGATGATCTATCTTACTTTCTGTCAGAGTGCATTGTATTTCAGTATCTAACCCTGTATTATCTGGGTTTCCTCACTGCTCAAATTTTAGCCGTATCAGTACAAGACGATTGTGGAATTTTACTCTCTATCATTCAGAGCTGAGTTACCCTAACACTTCTGGTGCTCTAGTCCCTCGTTTCACAATTGTAACAGCCTCTGAGTCTCCCAGTGGGTTATTGATTCTGCTATTTCTGGGGACAGTATTGTTGGGATGAAAAACTCCTCTAAATTAATATTTAAAATAACGTTGACTATTTTTATGATACTCCAACCAATTCTGCAGTGTTTAACCAGGTAATTTTAATAGCTCTTTCTTAATTGCATTTTTCATTATTCCTTTTTGCTGTCTTCCCACTATAATATTATTTATTCTAAGCAATATTTACTTAAATTATTACCATTAGATAGCTTGTAAACATGGACAGAACATTTGTTATTCATCTCACTTGAATTTAAAAAATAAGGGCTTATATAAAATGGCCACTTACATAATATTAGATGAATCTAGCAACCTCTTCCAAGAACTCTATGGACAAACAGATTTATAAAGTGAAAACTGGAAAGTACAATGCACCTCTTACAGCCAAAAATTCTATCTCAAACCAGATGGGTGCAGGAACCACATTCATAAGCCAATAATCTTTTTATTGCCATAGTTAAGACTTGTGTCTCCCCAGTTTACAGTTGAGAGCTACTTTGCTGGGCTACAGAATTGCAATGCTCTATTTTGGTCCCCTCCCACTTATGTTTGATTTTAGATGCCCTTATGGTTCCATCACTATTATATCCAACTGTTTGGACTATTATTTTGGTTTCTGCTATGGCTGTGACTTATTACTCCTAGCTGCAAGCCATGAAGTGATGGAAAATGCAGAGATGGCACCTTTTGATATTGCCTGTGTTGTTGAATAGACTTCCTGTGGGCCAGACACAGACTTGGGAGCTGATAGCAGCAAATGGTTTTTTAAAGAAAATCCTGTGTTAATATTGCTGTCTTAAAGATTTTCCCTATTGTCATCCATACAAAATTTCACCTCTGTATATCTACATTTGTGGATATAATACGCTTGTCAGATTGTACCTTTAGTACACATGAATTCTGACTAAATACTAACTCTACTTTATTCCCTTTTCTTCCTGACTTCTATATAGGTTCAAAGTCTTAACTGTAGATATTTATTATTTCCAGTCTGATATTTTTACGGCTAAACGGATCCCCCCACTGATCCCCCTCAATGAACAAATCAATATAACCATAAAAACAAAAGACCAAATTTGAAGATTGAATATCTATTGAATTGGAAGTTTGAATACTGAAAGAATTTATTAACTGATTTGTAGTGTCTTCAAATGTATAGATTACAAAATCAAAACCTTATGGTTTCACTTATAGCTTTTCATTCATAGTAATAGGTATTTGTCTAAATTACACAGCATTTCTGAAACATCAGGGCACTAATTCAGAAACATGCTCTTAAAAATCTTGACCTAGATTTCAAATAGAGAATTCAGTTTTGTTTTATACCTATTATCCTTTGTCTTTTGAATAGGTATTGCATTGGTGTTAGTAAATATATTAGCCTCTTTTGAAGGCTTTTCTGTGTGTTTTTTTTTTTCCCTGTCTTTCACAGAATCACAGAAGGGTTGGGGTTGAAAGGCACCTCTGGAGGTCATCTTGTCCCATCACACTGCTCAAGCAGGGTCAGCCAGATCAGGTTGCCCACAGTCGTGTCCAGGTTGGTTCTGAATACCCCTATGAATGCAGACTCCACTATCTCTCTGGGCAACCTCTTCCAGTGTTTGTCCACCCTCATAGTAAAAAGGTGTTGGCGTTCAGAGGGAATTTCATATGTGCTTTAATTTGTGTCCATTGCCTCTTGTCCTGTCTACCACTAAGTGTTTATACACATGCGTAATATCCCCCTAAGTCTTCTCTGCTCGAGGTTCAACACTCAGGTCTCATAGCTTCTCCTCTTAAGAAAGATGGTCCATTCCCTTAATCATCTCTGTAGCTTTTTGCTAGGCTTACTCCATTAAGTCTTTATTGTCCTGGGGAGCCAGAAGGGAACACAGCACTCCAGATGAGTTACACTGTACATGATATTTTGCTGTAGTCTACCAAAATCTCTGCATTGGGACAAGCATAATTCTTTTCACCATGAAAATAATTCTGTTGAGAGCAGTTCCTGTTTCTGATAAGGTTATTGCTATTCTTTTTATACCTGTGGAACCAGCAATCTAGACTGGATCGCTGATGCTCAAAGGGAGAATCACAAAAAGAGTCTTAATTTAGTACATATGCAGTCTTATTCCTTCCTTCATCAGCATCCTGATTGTTCAATTCTCAACTTGCAAGTGTAGGCAAAATATGCTTTTATCTATAGAAAAATAGGGTGTAGTCTGGAGAAGCTGAATAATTCACTGATGATCAGTCTTGGCTACAGCAATGAATATTTATAATTTTCTTTTAACAACTGTGTTTAAAGAATCTCCTTCTTGCTTTTGATGTTTTATATCTAAAAAAAGCTCAACCACTTTCACTTCTCTTATTAATGATGAACAACAATTGTTTGAAATATTTTTCTACTGCTTCCTGGAGTTTTACTCTGTTCTGAGATTATAGGCACCCTGTTCGTACACCTCCAACAAAATTCCCCTTTTCTCAGTGGGAGTTTTCACATGACTAAAATAAATACTGGTGAATCAGAGTTCTTCTCATCAGTCAGTCTGTACAGTTTCTGGTATACTCAGTCTATAGATGAAGCATTTTAATTATATAGATGCTGACATTTAAGTCATGCCTTTCAAGAATTCATTGTTGCACTTAGGTGTTTTTGCTTCTCAACATATACAGTTGTTAGCTTGTTTTCTACAGAGAGAAAAACATGCTGTATGGCCATCAAGGCTAGGCAATTGGAGCTTTTCCACTCAGGACATCAGATATGAACTCTGTAGAATATTAGGGCTGGTTTTGACATTGCATGTCTCTCCTATTCCACTTTAAAATCCTCACCTATATATAATTCTTTCACAGAGTCTGTATTCTAAATCCAGAGCTAAAACTCCAGTTTCATAGCTAATCTGATATCTCATTTTCTTTTCTCTCTCGGTAACAAGTTTAGCAGAGACAATCATCTTTCCAAATCATAAACACAGGAGCAAAATAAGAAAGATTAGCTACTGGCAAATAAAGGACACTGTGCAAGGTAATGTTTCAATACTTCAGCCTCTCCAAGAGTTACGTTTTGAAAAGCTTCCAGAAAACCAGTCCAAACAACACTAACATACAGGTAGGCCTCACATGCTCTCACATCTCTTGTAAATAAAATTACATATAGTAAGGGCATATTAGCTTACTATCTTTTTAAAATTAAACATTTATAAACTTCATAAAATCTCTTTGAATTTCTCATGGGAAATAGTTGCTCTTTTGGAGTCTGTGTGGCTGTAGAGCTCATTGCCACTTAGCATTAATGAAGGAAGCTCAGCTTCAGTTTTTAGTTAGTGTTTGTTTTGATTATTTATTTTTTACACTAAAAAGATGTGCACCTCCTAATTTCAAGCACTCTGGCTCTTATTCAAGGAGGTCCTTAAATATCTACTTTGTTTTAAGTAGGTACTTACATGCTTTCTTGAATAGGACACTTTCCTAAATGATTAAACATATGCCAAAATAAAGTTAGTCATTTGTAAGCTAGAATAATGTATTTGGTTTAACTTTTCAGTAGAGTGCATGGAATGAATAGAACACTTTTCTTTTTTTGGCATGCAAAGACCAACTCAAGTTCCACAGCTAAACACCTGAAGACAGAGCTGCTTTGTTTTTTCCATCAGACACTTTTCCCAAGGGATTTTTCTGGACATTCCTCATCTCCTACTTTGCTACCCCAGCATAGCTACAGTCAAAACTTCCTATAGACTGACTGACCTGTTCCCCCAAATATGCGTTCTCTCATGCCACTATGAATCCAAAGTCATATTAGCCATAGTTTTTAGCTGCATATCCAAAACTTTAAGTATGAAGCAAGGATAAGATGATGAAAGAGCTAGATTTTGATAAAGGGGAGTGATGATTGTTATTCTCAGTCTTCACAGGCTGGTTTTTCCGGATTCCACCAGGGACCACTGAGCGCCTGCCAGGGCTGATCAGATCCTATTAAGCTGACACTGGATATCTCTGCAATTCTTTGCTAGCTAGTCTTCTTACTATTTAAAGCTCCTTAATGATTTCAGAGCCGGAATGGAACAGTATGAAGAATTCAATCTCCATATATCTTTTACCTCTTGCTTTGCAGTCATGGAAATTTTTGTTCTAGTGGCTGCTGCAAAGGCAATATTTCATTTGTGATCTTTCTTTGAACTATAAATTGGTTCACTAAAATGCTTTCAGATCTGCTTTGCCTATTCTTGACTGGTGGTAGCCCACAAATAATAGAAATCTATACACACCCCTGAAACTCTATGCAGTGATTCTATAGGTTAGTGTAGAATCAGTAGACCAATCAATGTCTTACTTCCAACAAACTCAAAAAAAAAAAGAAAGAAGAGTCTCCTATTAACCTCAGTGGGCATGACTGGATGTTACTTGTTTGGTTGTGCAAATGAAATAAAAATTATGAAGATGATGCACAATTATACCACTAAATATACAGTTAGCTTTAATCACTGCTCTAATTAAAGGTGGCCTAGCTCAAAGAACCACCACTGCTCTTCAACTGTTCAACTACAGGAGTTACCTTGAGCTAGAATTCAGTAATCATCTAATCAGAGTGGTTATAATTCTACATTTCAAAACAACAGCATATATCAATCTTCAAGTGTTGCATGTATTAATAATTAAAAAGCTTGATAACCTGTTGTGATTTTCCACTCCGATTTTTATCCCCTTTTACCTTTAAATATCCATATAGTATATCATCTTAAAAAAAAAAATATTTGAAAACAAAATGTAAAAATAAAAGGAAGAAAAAAAATGCCTTCAGATGACTCTTGCAAAAGCAAAATACAGAAAAGATTATACAAATTAAATTTAGCGATATTTCCTTACTAGTTCTTTCATGATTATTAACCACATGATTTCTCTTCAGACTATCTTAATTTCCAATACAGTTAATTTATTTTGCCAATAGTTTCATGATTTTTTATAATTTAAAACCATTCTCTTTTAAGAAGACTTAGTCCATGGCGTACCTTAACTGCCACTACTAAAAAAAGCTTAGTAAAAAGTAAAGTTTGTTTGTGATATTTTCTTTCGAAGTATTTAGCAGAGCACAATTTCAATATTTCACAAAAAAGAAACTCAAGCAAAAATGAGATTTTGCATAAGGTTTCTGTCTTCTTTCTCAACCACCATCTACTGAGCTAAGTCACATTCTTGCTGTGAGGTTTATATTCATGGACTCTTGCAAAGAAGACTTGATTGACTTCAAGGCAGCAAGAGAAGCAAATGCTATCCAAATAGCTTTATTTGTTGGACATAATGACAACGGAACTTCACGCATCATTCAAAAAATATGTTTAAATTCTCTCATAAGACCTTTTAAATCACAGTTAATAAATGCTCCAAATTCTGCCCTGCTTCAACAAAAACCTATGGCAGTTCTACACACAAAATATCTGCATGGAAAGTACATGTCTACATTATTTTGATTCCCACATGATCCACCCATCACTTATTTTAGAAAAGCATGTGAGAAAAAAAACACAACTATATGTTTTTGTATGGACATGTACAGTTTTATTGCCCTCTGAGTAGGTAAAAGATTTCCAATTGTGAAAGTTGCCACATGCAAATACCTAAACCAAATTGCCTTGATTTTTATTTTTAGTAATGAGTTCTATTATTTCCTGATAGCTTCAAAACTCATGTGTGGCATTAGGCTTTTCCCTTCATTTTAGAAAAAGATTCTAGCAGCTGAATGCATGAGGCAGAGAAATGGCAGGCAAAAATGCACACTAAGAAAGTGGAGAAGAGCATTTACCATTTCCAGGCTCTCCTTATCATGGCACAATAAAGTCTCAAGATTATATATTTGAAGAACAATATGAATTTGGGAACATCATTATGAATTTGGGAACCTCCATTAAAAGCAATGTGATATTCAGAACAAGAAGTCAAAAACCCCCTGAGTTCTGTTAAACTGAAAACTGCTAAATTCTGAAAAGTGTTAAATTCTGCGTTAATACTTCCATATGCAGCAATAAAAGTACTTGTAATAAAATCTATGCCTAGACAGATAAGTTCTATTGCATTTAATAATTTCCACTCCAAAGTTTTTAGTGACACATTGAGATGTACCAAGAATGCATTGTAGTGTGATCAGAAGGAGTTAGCAAAGTACATTAGAAAAGTAGGAACATCCAGTAGGAAAATTACCTTGAATACAACCTTGAATAGGAAAGAAACTTTGCAGCCATGCAGCTTAACCCTGATTTTTACATGCCACAGGCATTTTTTGTCTTAGAAACCATCCTCACAACGCCTTTGGAAAGCTGCATGAACACCAACAGAAAAGACAGATCATATTCATGCAATTTCCAAATTCAGCTCTTTGCAAGCACGTGTGGCCATTACCTCATGATGGCAGCCTGGGAGGAAGGACTGTGCATTCAGACTCCTGGAACTCCCTAAGCAGAAGAAATAGGGCCAGCTTGCTAAGTTCCTCATGCAGCAAAGACTATAAGCTGTTTCCCTAAGAAAGTTGTGAAATGAAGTTACTCTCTGACAGTAAGACTACACATGTATGCCAAAGTTAGGGGATGGACATAATGATCACGAGTGGCTCGCCTCATGTGGGAGGGAGCACCATCCGGCAACCCTTCCCTGTCTGGGGACACCTCAAGGTAGCACAGTCTGCCCCTGTGTTGCTCCTGGAGTCAGCAGGCACCAGTCATTCCCAGTTTCCCAGGCCTATGTTCAGTTTCCCTTGTCTCCTGGCTTGGATGGTGTTTGTTTAGGGGGAGATGCTCTTGTTTCTTCCTCCTTTTTCCTTCCCTGTGAGGTTGTTGATGTCAGCTGCTTCTTCCGAGGTGAGGCTCATGAGTGCTGTGGCACTGGCATTGCTAAACTAAACTGTTGTGCACAGTGTGCTACAAAAAAGATAGAGGGTGGTTTCACATTTCTATCTGCTTCAGTGATTGAGTCCGATCAAAGGCTCAGATCATCTCCTACTCCTACAGGTAACCTCTGCTAAACTTGGCACATAAGAAACCACCTCCAAAGACTGACTAGCTGAAGATTATTAAACTGTGTGCGATCGCTTTATCATGACTGCCCTGACACACACATGTCAGGAGAATAACTGACGTTAGCACAAAAGCTGCCCGTATAGTGGCTGAAGTAACCCATAACTGGGGAAGATGTAAGAACAAAGCAGGGGAAGGAAAACAGTTAGGATACCGCCTGTGAAAGATCAGAATCCCAACAGGATGGAACTAGGAATCCTAAAACACTTAGCTTTCTGCAGCATCATGCTACTGCACTTTGCTGTTGTGTTTGCTGGGGAAAGAAGATGGAGCATTAAGCGCCTGGGGAGAGAGGCACAGCGCAGTATGGAAAAGGAGAGGTACACGAGTGCTGTAGATCACAACATACACAGCAAATAAAGCAGAAAAACTAAAACATGTCTTAGTTGGGAAATGAAGGGAAACTAAGAGGCTGCAAGAGACTGCAAACTGGAGAAATTCTGATTACCTTGTAGCTTGAAATTTATTCTTAGATGCTTTTTCAAGATAATTTATGCTATGGAGAATATCTATGTGCTAGAAAAGAAAATGAACTGACAATTACTTCCTCTCCTAACACTGGTATGGACACAGTTTTTCCCAATTCATAACAGTTAATACAGCTCTTCATACAGCTTTTCTTCACATTTGTTAAACATTGGAAATTTCTTCAGCCTTCCCACAGTTTAGCCAGCACACTATTAACCTTGCTAATGCTGATACTGCAATTACAAATGCACCTGAAACTTTTTTTTTGTGGGCAATTCAGATTGTCTAAATCTCACTCTGGAAGCTCTCAAGCAGGAACTGTATATTATCTCTTTGTATGCTTGTTACTTCTTTCCCCAAGACCCTTAGAATTTAAGCATAGACTTCAATAACTAACTGCATGCCAAAGAGCCTTCTTGGTTACCACATGTCCTTATGGGACACATCTCTCTGCAACTGTGATGCTAGCTCTCCACATAGGTAACATGCAACTTCCCTGTGCATACTTTATAGAATGTGCTGCAGAAGGTAAAACACCTCCGAAGGTGCTCCAAGGTCCTATAAATTTACAGAATATTCAGACCTGTAAATTAGAAATGCCTAATCATAACAAGGTAGCTGGAGATCCAGTCACCTTGAATCACATTTTATTCAGCCCGTGTCAAGATAAAATACAAACTCCATTTCCATGCAGAGAATATCTACATACATTTATAATAATTTATAATAGTCAAGTGAAAAGAGTAAGAGAAAGACATCTTAATCAACTTACACTGAATTGTATTGGAAATGTCTCTTGTCCACCTTGTTTGCCATCTTGACAAGGCAGATATCAAACATGCAGCTTTCATATATACCTTTGTCCTAAGATTGCACTCATTAAAGAGACTATTAAAGAACCTCTCATCTGGGTGGAGCGTATTCATGCCTTTAATTGATTTTTCTCTGGGGGATTCCGACAGAGTTGAAATTTTCCCCTGGAAATCATTCTGTTTCCTTTTATGCAAGCTGAGCTGTTTTTCAAATTACAATAACCCTTGCTTCATTTCCTCATCTATGCAAAATATCACTCTGTCAGACTACCATCTCCTGTACTCAACTAGCTAATTAGCAACATTGTAGGGGTAAAACTATTCTTGCTCCACTCCACTTAAGTAACCCAAAAATGGGGGTTACAACATTCCATTGTAAAGTGCTTTTTGCAATGGTCATTATATTCTATATTGAACTGTATATTAATAAACATACAATATTTAAATGTACAAATTTACAATATTTAAGCAGGATTGCTCTGAGGGCCTGTGAATAACTACCAAGATAGAGGCATTTGTGAGATTAAGGAAATTAAACAAAGTTTATTTTAACCAATAATTTTAAGGAAGTTGTCGTTTTTAATTTTGCATCTGCTTGGGGTATGATGGGAGAAATCCTTCAGATTTGAGATGAGAAAAAGAAATAGGTAATATTTGCAGCACAAAAAAAACCAACCACCCAATACTTACTGTCAGAACACTTTTCAATACTCCATACCTATTAAAGGATAAGTCTGTGAAAGTTGCTTCTAGACTCCACGCTCAGTGTGTTACATATTCAACAAATACCTCTGTGCCTCTTCCCACATTGCCCCTTGTGACTGGGAAGCATCTTCTCCAAACATTGACAAAGCTGCCCAAGCATTCTTCAGAAGTTCATGCAGAATCCACTGCCTACAAAAATTTGATCTTATCTTGGTAGTCGATGCGCCAAGAGCACTGCTGATCATTAGCCTCCTTCTACATCCTTGTCTCACTATATTTTTCTATCATAAGTTGTATAATTGGTTTCAAAACTTTCACAGGACAGGTGGGATTTTTTTTTTGTTGTTTAGGTAGGTTTTGTTTTCCTCCTGTATTTATGCAGCACTGGCACAAACTAATAATTAGGGATTAGGGCTCCTAGGCATTTGAGCAATAATATCTACTTCTGCATTACTTTGTTTAAAATCTAATGAAAGGTTAGCAGCCATCAGTATTAACACTGCCAGACAGATACTGGCAAGCTTTTTGATGTAGGTGCTTTCTACCATATTAAGTTTCAACCAGCTGCCTATGGTCCTTTGAATACCAACCAATCTTTGGGTCATGGCAAGGACAAAGAGCTGTCAGGTACTGTGCCCTGTGCCTTGGGGGACCTCCATGTCTGAGCCGTAATGGGTCTGACCACTGCTTTTTGGATGCCACAAAAAATGAAGCAAAAGTGGGAAGCAAGACATGCTCTGGATGGGTCTTCAGGAATTTAAGAAACTACCCCACACCAACCACATCTAGCAGAGACTGTACTGGTCTCTATGAGCTATCTGAAGCCTGATATAAAAAAAAATACAGGGAAATTTTAGATTGTTTTTCATTATTGCACAAAATTTACTGCAGAAATGCTAGAGAGCACACCATAACTCCTTGAGGTGTCCCAAACTTAAAAATATTTGACATATCACAAAGAAACAGGTATAAGAGTATTTCAAGGATATATTCCTTAAACTTACATTATAATTGTGCTAACATATTGTTCAGGTTTGTGGACATGAAATAAACATAAATACACATTTAGAATTAATATGACTGCATCTAATAAATAGATTTAATCACTATGGTTACAAAAATAAATAGCAGCTACAGAAACACAGTTAATTGGCAACAAGGAAGATGGAAACACTTATTTCCTATATTAAACAACATTCCGATGAAAGATTGGCCACTGAATAGACATGAAAAAGCACTGATATAAATTATTTATGGGAGCTGGATGGAAATGTTAATTCTGCTTCACTGTGTTTTAGTAGTCTACATTTGGTTGCAAACTATGCAAAATTTCAAAAATATTTGTAAAGAGAAAAGGAGTACCAGCATTGCCAATTCAAGTTTATTCCATTTTAGGGCTTGGGTAAGGCCCAGGTAGCAGAAATATTGGTGCTTTTCTTGGACTACCATCCTTAAGGAGGCCAACTGAACCTGAGAAAGAAAGGGGTAGCAAGTTCTGAGGAAAGATGGTCATTGATTTGACTTTCAAAAACTGCGGTACTTCCCTCTATGTAAGAAAGCTCTGCCTAACCTCTCTCTCTCTTTTAATATCTATTCAGAAAAAATAACTAGTTTTATTAGCAACACAGCTTTTAATGCATTAAAAGCAAAATAAACAAAACAGAAAAAATAAAACCAAATTAAAAGACACAAAGTGCCTAAAAGTATTTGTGATGGAAAATTTTTGGTTAGTCCAGTCTTGTAGACAACTTTTATTGAAATCCACTTATGCTCTGCTGGACAAAAAAAATGTGTATGCCCCAGACCTGATCATTAAAGCACCCTTGCGTATGGTGTGGGTGCAGGTTAGGGGAAGGGAGTGAGGTGGAAGGAGAGGCTGCTAGAAGAGATGCTCAACCCTTCTGAAGGCGGTTTTTTTTTTTGAACCGTATACCTGTGCACAAGAAGTAGGGTACAGAATGTGAGAATGCTGAGGATGGGTGTTGAGTGCTTTGGCTCTCCCTCTGCTCTCCTGCTCCTCTCTTTCCTTAACCCGAGTCTGATGAAGCAACTGGAAACATGTGAAGCAAACTGCTTCAGGCATCAGTTCCACAGATCACTGAAAGACAACTATTGCCACAACTCTCCAGCAGGATGCCCAGTGTCCAGCCCCACAATATGAGCCAAATCCTGTATTTGCAGATTGGATCTATTTTCCTGAACAGTCTCAAGACTGTATTTTTCAGGAGTTTATGATTTCTGGAACAGCAAAAAGATTATTCATATTGCTGATAGTCAGCATTGGACTGAATTAAAAGATAATTGAAAATACTGTGGTGAAAGAGAAATCAACAACTGTATTCTGGGAAATGGCTAATGAACACTCACGTCAGAAAAAAAAAAATAAAATAACAAAACAAAAATACCAAGAACCAGAAAATGAGAACTGGGCATTCTGTCAGTCTGTTATCTTGAAGAAAAGTAAAAATGTGGAAGTGGTCAAGGCATCATACAGTTAAGACTATCTGGAACCATTATAGTCTACATTGGCCTATGTTTTCCTGTCAAATGTTTTTTTCCTTCCAGAACGAATGAGAACGCCTTCCCATTCTCAGTCTGCGGGTTTGGACTGACCCCCTCCAAAGGAAATGCTCGGCTTGCGCTGCTGCTTCGAAATCCTAAAGGGAGGAGGGAATCTGTTTCTTAATCCTGCTGTGTTCATGAGCTGCAACTTTCCAGCCAGAAGCCGCCCTGATATCAAGTGTAAATTAAGGAAGTCTTAAAACAGTACTGGTTTATACTTGTACCCTGTTTATCTGTTGCATCCCCAGGAAGCTGGAAGCAGCTGGAAAATAGCCTACTAAAACTTTGTCTTGCTCCTGTCACTGCGGGACTTTCCCTCCCCCGTCTTTCTGCTGGGGACTGAGAGTGGATTTAGGTCGAGTTGCTCTCGAGTTCAGTGATGAAATTTTTTCTTCCAGAAATTATTTCAAAATTGTAAATGGTCCCTTTCAAACAGAAGGTAAGATAAAGAAAGTCCAGTGTCACAGAAAACCAGTTCTAAGGCTACTTGTAACTAGAAAAAAATGCCATGTCCCAGCTATCAGTTGTCTTCTTGGAAGTTTCCTGAAGTTCCAGGCAGAATGAGAGTCATGCAATGTTTTTCTTAAAGTACTAACTTTTGGTTACAGTCAGGGAAAAGACATACCGAAAGTAAGTAAATAAAAAGGAGAACAGGGAGGGTTTTTTCACAAATACATAGTGTGAGGAAGCAAAAAGAGCGTTTCATAAAGTTAATTCCAAGTAACGCAACTCTCCTGAACAGCTTGCTTAGTATTTCAAAGAGGCAAATTGCCATATGTCTGGCTCTTTGATCGGTAACACTGTTCATTGTTTCATTAAAGAAGAGGTCATTATTTCTCAAGAAGTTATTAATGCTTGCAGTAAGAAGAATACAGTAGTTTTATCCACAACATGTTGAAAATGACTTTTAGCACATATAGAGGCATGGAGTTATTTTTTAAGCCACAGCCACGGAAGTGGGGAGGGGATTTCAGTAGCACTTTGGCTGCCTCTGCACAGATCCCCAAATGAATCATTCAAGTTACCCATTTCTGCAAATATCAGTATTTATTAACTGGGAAGTGATTTTCTAAGGAATGATTGGTTCTATAGCATTTGAAAATCTAAGCCCAAAGAATTCAGTCAAAAACTGGACATACTTCTGTTTCAAGTAAATATATTTCAATTCAGACATGCCACTGTTGTTCCCCACTGAGCATCCAAAGAGTAACTCTCCATTGCAATCACCGTTGCACTACAGTGACAGTTACAAACTGAAGCAATGATTTCATTACATTACATTACATTACTAGGACATTACATGTATTTTTACAGGGATAAGTAGTTCCATTAGATACAATTATTTACATGGTGCCTCATAAGCCTACATGTGATAGTTCATTCACACTCAAATGCCCTGCATTGTATCAGTTACTTTTTGGTAGGGAATTGTGACTTTTTTAATGCATAAGAAGCATTCCTTTGGTAGCTTTCAGCCCAGCTATTTGTTAATCTTTTAGTGAGTTATGTGTGTGCTAGAACATATCCTTAGCATTTAGTAGCATTAAAAAAGTTTATTATTATCTATTGCTTTATTTAGGCATCAAACATAGACGGTTTTAGCCTACTTTCTTTTTAACCCCATTTCCCATTCTCTGCTACCCTTTTGAAATTCAAACTTCACAACATGGGCAACTGAAATCAATGAGCACTCCTTTTCTGCTCACTTTCCAAACTCAGAACAAGTTTTTTATGAGTCTCTTTCCAGTCTCTCGAGCAAAAATGGTCTCTGGAGGAGGGCCAGATTTTCTAAAAGGACAAAAGCCAGAAAAGGACTCGGGCATAGCTTTTTATAACACAAATAAAACCCACCTGTAACATTCTGAAATGCCCTGATTGTTGTGTTGCTGCCCTCACATATCAAAAATTTCACTCCAAATGGGTAATTAGGAACATGATAATTGAAGCCAGGGAATGCAATATTTCATTTCATTTCTCAACAGGAGGGGAGTTTGGAACTGGCATACTATTCAAGAATGAGCAAAGCACAAAATGCTCTTTTTGAAAATGAAAACTGTCAAGGAATGCCAAAAAATAATAGAGGAATAATAATGTTTACATTGATGCCAATACAGCCAGAATGACATTACACACTTCAAGTTGCGTTGTAGTCAGGGATACAATGTAGGGACACTGTTTCTAAATTCAAAAGAATAAAACCACAACAAATATATATATATATCATTGATAAATTTCCCACTTACAGAATTTCATTTACAGCAGACCAGATATTTTCTTCATCAGGAAAATTTGTAAAAGCCCAAACAACCAGATGTTGGTTGGTATGAGTACTCCACATAAGCTAATGCATTTGAGGGTAGTTTGTTTAGTATTAACTGTCACACACTTTTGGTTTCAGAGATAAAGATTTCTGCATTGTTCCTCAAAGCAAGCTGACAGCTTGCCTGGACACATAAAGAGGATAAGGAAAAATGCACATAGGTATACAGTGTAAGCCAATGTCAGAGCCAACATTTCCACTGAAAAGGAATTGAGATGTTAGTAATAATGTAAAGGTTCACCAGATTATTGCCATGATTCTGTGTTACCACACAGGCAAGAGATAAGGTTCCTAAAGTTGTTTTTTTTTTCTTTTTTTCTCTTAATTTTCATAATCATAGATTAGCCACTGCATTCACATACAAAATTAATTCAATTTTTTCAACAAATGATGTGCTCGATGTAATTAACTTGCACATCTGTGCTGTCAGAATACACAATAGCAAAAAATGTGGCTTTGATTCTAGTTACAGACACAGGATATAGTCTGTCTAGACCATCAAGTAATGTACCTCTAAAGTGAGAGTTTTACACGTGAGATTGCATCTCTGAAATGGAAACTGCTTCAAGAATATTGGCCAGAGAAGGGAAAAACTAGATTCCTTTACACTTTCCTATTTATTTTACCCATTTACCTTACTCTTCTAGCCAGTTCACCAGAACCTTTATAACTAGGATATTTGCAGTCTATTGGATATGCCAGTTTTTCCTGTATGACATTAAATGATCAGATACCACCTTCTTTACTCTAACACTCTGGAAAAATGCATATTTTTCATTAGAAGCGTACAATTAATGTTCATGACCAAATTCAATGAAATCAACGCAGACCACAGAAATTAAAAGTAATTATGCAATTCAAAGCTTTACATCCAATCCAATGACAAAGTTATTAACTTGCAGATCTAAGTGAGTATGATATTTCAAATGAGAACTTTTTGATTTTTCTGTTATCTCCACACAATTTCAATAGTCAAGCACGCACTCAGATATGCTGAATCTTGGGCTGGGAGATGTAAGAAATCTTACAAAAATCTTAAATTCAAGGACTCATTTTGTTTTCTCCATTTATACTGCCTTGTCACAGGATCCTTTTGAAATTCTGGCCCTCACCCGTATCGGATGCAGTTTCTAGTGTAGCCAGTGTCCCCGCCTTTGAGGGAAACAGGCAGTATTGTGATGAGGCTAGCAAGGCAACTCCAAGTAGGTATAAAATCTACAATCCTTTCTGTTTCTTTTAACAGCTCACCCAAATCCTTCTCAGGCTCACAGAGTATTTGGTCTCTGCCCTCACCCCCAACCCAAATCCTCAGTGAGAGCAGCTACCCAGCAACCCCAGCCCACTCAGACCCCCAGATGCCAGCGGGGCTGCTGGGTCAGGTGGAAAACCTACTGTCCCAGACAGTGCAGGTGGTGTCTAAAGGAAGCAAAATGCACCAAAAGAACCAGAATTCAGGTAGTAAGGAGATGGAAACCCTCTTAAAACCCTACATTCCTTGAACATCCATGTCTTTAATCGTCTATATCAGGAAAAGAATAACAGAGGACTCTCAGGAGTCAGGTGAACTTGACAAAGTGTACATGTAAACACTTTGAGTAAATTGTGGCCTCATTGATCCTGTGGACTAAACATCAACCTCTTTGGATTGATCTATATGGCTACAAGAATTTTTAACAGGTTTCTATCTGCAGAGCTTATTAATATTGGTCTAATAATGAAAACACTCTGAATGCGCAGATTGGGTAGGATGAGGCCTGCCAATGGCACCAAAAAAAATCTGACAGATCTGTCAAAGAATATGTATTTCAAATACCTCTAGATGTAAGGGCACTCAGTGCAGCTGAGAAGGGATAGGTGAGGAAGGGGATCAGCAGCTCCCCTAGGTCTCCGTGCTGTGCGTGGCCTTTATGGTACCCAAACAGCAAAAGTGCCTTTCTTTTTTCACAGGACCAAGGGAGGGCATCTGTCTGTCAAGCATTCACCTTGCAGGTGGAGAGAGGGGAGAAAAGAAGAGAACGTTTAAGGTAGGAGTGCTGAAGAGGGGCCGTTTGGGAGAAAGAGACACGCAGGGAGGGTGAGTGAGAAGAGGCCAAGTGCCTGTGTGTGTCCTGGCAGCAGAGAAAGAAACAACAAGGCACTTCACAGAGAAAGCCAAGTCTAGGATCTGCCAAAGATACTGGGAGATTTGTCCAGCCAACAGAGCTGTCAGTCTAAGTGTTCATTTAATTTGACAAAGAAAAAAAAAAATTGGAACTAACCACTTTCAGACTGAAAGGTTTTGCATTTTTTGTACATTATGTAATATTTCTCTAAAACCACTGATGTTCAATACCTTCAGAAGGGGCTAGTGAGATCTGAGGTCCTGCTTTTTTGGATACCCACATGGAATCAAAATGGCCAATTTTCAGCAAACTCTGTACCTCTAAATATAAGGCAGCATGCATTCAGCGAAGATGGTACTTTCACTTGATGCAAGATTTTTCAATTCAGATTTGGGAAAAAAAGGAGGATATACATTCATGCTTCCCACTGCCAAAAGTAAGCTCTTTTGTCAATGTAGACCAATTAAGAAATAGTTTTGACGCAGCTTCAAGTTTTATTGTTCTTTAAACATTAATGTTTTAAAATAGGTATTTTTTTCCATTCATTTTGCCCCCCTATTTTTCTAATTGTGACAATTCCATTGCTTCAGAACCAGAATTTGTTAAATTTTGTAATAAATAAAACAAAGCAGTAGAAGTTGAAAGAAATGGAAAGTTAATAAACAAATCCTAACATTTTCATAAAAGGGAGAGTGAAAAATTTACTTGACCTTCAAGTGATGTACAGAAACTGCTTTCTGGCAAGCCACTTTGGCACAATTCCCCCTTTGGATACCATCACTGGCAACAGACTGGATGTCTACTACAGGTCTTCAGGAGCCCCATGAATTTCCTATTGATGATTTGGAGCAAACACAACAAAAGTATCTAAAGTAACAGTCCTTATTTTCTAGTTTTGATGCCTGGAGAAATTAGAGGTTCATATGTTATCTCAAGCAATCAGCCATTGATCTGTGTTCTCTAAAATAGTACTTTCTTGCTGGGAGCACACGCTTATTTCAGTGCTTGGTTATCACCCTAATTACAGAGTTGGATCAATGGCAAAATGTTTACTCTTACCTAAGAGTTAAAATGTTTATTTATGAGAAAACTGTCACTGAGAATATTTGATGGACTAGGCCTCTGCCAAGTAATTGACAGAACACTGCTGAAAAAGCAGTTTATGCTTTGGAAAAGAAAGTGATACTCTTTGACATTTCTCAAGCATTTCTTTAGAGGCCCATTAACAATTTTTTTTTTCAATTAGTCCTAAGAGTGCAACTGGAAATAATTGCTGCTCTGATTTTATGTTTATTTGGGAGTGTGGGGGGTTGTGTGTGTGTGTACACATGCAGATGTGTGTTTTTGTGGAACAGAAACCTCTTGAGGTATAGCAGGTCCACACGGGGGTCCCTCTTGTTACCCTACTATATGAGCCTCAACTGATGTGCCTAGCCCTGCTTTTGGGGGTTTGACAGGTTCACACAGTCATCCACAGCACAGAATCATTGACAGTGTCTTCTTTTCACCTCTTATCCTGTTTAAGCTTGGAATTATGATTTTACAAAAATTTTGAAAACCTCAATGAGAGTTCACACGAAACTAAACTGGGTAGAAGTCAGGTAGACAAGGCTGCATACGGTACCAATCACTATAGCTCAAGAGAAAACAGGGCTATATGATTCTCACTAGTCAGGATATAGCATAATTGAAGCAGAGGTGGATTAAAACAAATGTTTCCTTGCCATGTTGTGCTGATGTATGGGAAACAAAAGGTAAAATTTGAGACCGAGTACAAACAGACTGCAATGAAATGTATTCACAAGTGCTCAAGACTTAGGCCACCTGTGTAAATGGCTGGAAACTTCTCATTCCCCATTATGTTTGCTTTCTCTTCCCACAGCAACTCCCTCTACATCCAGTGACTAATGGTGACAGTCATTAACAGTTTTTCTGTGCAAATAAACTTGCCTTTGTATTTTAATTGTCCTACTTCCAAGTAAAGGAGAACACAAGATATCTGCTAGCCTTAAGTTACACATTCTGGAAACATTCTGTTAAGCAAGTTCTTTGACATTTAATATATATTATTGCTGTAGAAATTCAAAACTCCTTGATTTGTGGATAAGCGGTAAGATTTTTTCCCCATCTTAATAGAGGGAAAACAATTCACAAGATAGCAGCTACAGACTGAGACAAGACACTTTTTCAGATTTACTTCAGCGAAATTATTATTCTACAAGAAGCCTCATAAGACCCGTTGCCTATTTACAACTAAACTTCCTAACTTCAATCCCACTGTCTCGTTCCAAAAAAAAAAAAAAAGGAAGGCTGTGCAGGAACTGCTCTGTGATAGAGATCTGCTCTTCACATTCCTGCGGTGCTTTCTGCGCTCTCTCTGGGACTTACTATATGAAGCGAGGAACATACAATACTTCTTCCCCTACCAAAAAGACCAGCTTCTGGCCTCCACTCTACTTTTACCTTCCCACTGCACCAGAAATATAAATAGACTAAGAGCTGATTTACAGATTACTAGAGGTTTCTCTCTGGGAAGAAGAGTTTATACCCAGATAGTGGCATTTTACTAGCAATTGGTGTGTGCTGGCCACAGAACACAGCGGGCAAAGGGAGGTAAATTCAGGGAATAAAATACTAGAGAGGCTTTCAGCAGTAAACTGAACCTTGCCTGTGCTATACTAGAGGATATGATTTAAAAAGGCAAAATAAACCCATAAAACTCTTGAGCTAATCAGAACTATGACAAGAGCCAAAAGCATCCTTATTCATTTTACGCTGAGGACACAAGAGAGCAATCACCACCCTGCCCAGGCTTGACACTCAGTCTGGCACATGAGGAACAATCTGTGTTTTTCAACCAAGTGAAGCCATTCTTTGAAAAGTTCTATTACTCAGAAGGTCGAAGAATTAAAGGTGTTTGCTACTGATTTTCAATCATCCAAATAGAGAAAAGCTGCAAACTTTTTTTTAGAGTTTATGATTAAGTCGTGTGGAAAAAGTGCCAAGCTAAAAACAGAGCTTCTATCCCTTGCTTTTATTTCTGTTATCCTCATAGGTTTTTTAGGACTGCGTTTACCATCAGCAAGAGTATATCAGTAACCAAAAAACCAACAAGAAATATCACATTCTGAATTTCATGCCTGAAAGACAAACACTTTCAAATATAGCAAAAGTGGCAAAAATTTGTCACCTCCAGGCAACCTATGAAGTACAAAATTACTTACCCTGTTTGGGGGCCTTACTATGAAGAAAGGCCAAAGTGGCTGTAAACTTCTATTAATCAAATAGGACACACTCAAAGACAGATGTTTGTGACTCATGCAGCCATGCTGTATGCCCATTTCCTCTCTCAATAAACAAGGCAAGACTAAGTACACGGGAACAATTTATGTAATCCCGGGAATTTAGTAGAACTTCCATTTTCTTCTCTTTTCTACAAAAATAGCATTTAAAAGGTGGAAATAAAATAGAGGAACTACAATGGGTAGTTTTTCTATTTCCTAAAACTTTCCTCTTACCAGCTAGAGGAGCATACTGGTACATAATTAAAATATGAGTCCAAAACATGACAGAAGAGGCAGTAACTATAGACGTTTCCACAGACACTATCTTTCTACTTAATTATTACTACTTACCATAAAACTGGAATAGAACATGTAACTCTACAAGCCAAATTTCCTGATACATTTAAGATCCCAGGGGATAATCTATGCAATTTTGTGTAGTGCTTTTTAACATAAGTTTTGTTATGTCAGAACTATCTTCTCAAATTTTCAGTATATAAAGCCAACAGAATCTATGGGATTTTATTGTCCATTTAGTATCATGCCTGCTATTAGTAAATTACTACTTTTTTTCTCTTTAGCCCTCCTTAAATTTATATATAAGTATGTATGTATATGTAAATGTGTGTGTGTGTGCGCGTTTGATTGTGTATAAAAGGCCATTTTCTTTAATTTTTGCTTTGAGTTTAATATTGTCAACTGCATGGCTTTCCATACCATGTCGTCTCTGTGGTCCATAAACTTTGAATGCATCTATCCTCGTGTAACCCTCTAAAGCTGAGTTGTTCTCTCAACCTGCATTTTGCAGAGGGAACTGAGGCTGAATTATAACAGGCACTCCAGTGAACCCAGAAAGCCTGTGACAGAGATAGATTCTGTTCTGGGATGTACTATGGTCCTCTCCAGTGTCTTGGTCCCCCAGTCATATGAAAGCTGCTATCTACCCACACACTCTGATAGTGGAGCAATGAGAGGTAGATGCACAGGCAGGTTCAGAGCACAGGAGTAAGAGCAGGATGAACACCAGCACTCCTGGATTAGTGCAACTGTCTTCATTTTCCTAAATGTAGATGTTATCAGTGTCTGTATCTAATGTTGCTTTTGGGCAACCGATGCACACATATAAACTGGATCTGTATCTGCCCTGTCTGATGGTGCCCACACTGTTCCTTTCTAGGAACATAACTCTATAAGCAGCCCCATCAGTTTGCATCATGCCTGTCTTTTACTCGGCAATTTCTCAAGTGGGAGCATGGCAAGAGCAGTTCCCCAGCAGATTACCTAATAAGATCATTGACAATTTGACTCACACCAAAACAAACCACAACCACAGGAAAATACACTTTAGGTACAACATACTGCTTCTATACTGCTTCTCTTGCTACTGCATATTACAGCATGATTTAACCCTGTTCAGGTGACAGGCTTCTCTGCTAATACATGTGTTTGGGAGCAAGCCAAATTCAATATGATTCATGCCATGAAGAATCTCACTGCTTTCACCTCTCTTTTGTGCATCTCAGTGTTTATCTTGCAACTGCGGGTGCTATGAGACAAAGGATCTATTTATTTTGTTTATAATTGAGAGGTTATCGAGAAAAGGAGAGAGATGGTGAGTTGCTAAGGCAGACATCGGAAATTTCTCCACCCAGTAATCCCCATGACCATTTTCAGTTTCTTTTTATAAAAAAACCCCAAACCTTGACTACCAGTTGCCAAGAATGCAGGGAAAAGTTGGGTGACTTTTCCTTATCTGGAAGAAAGGAGTTGTTAGTAACATATGCAATGCTCCTTTTTATGTCTGGGCATGGCAGAGCACCATAGATGGGCAGAAGTAAGAGGCCAGTCACTGTAACTTACCACAGATTTGTCCCTGTAAACCAGAGAGCAGCACGCAATAGAAGCTGTCTGAGATGATTTTTCAGAACACTGCATCAAAGGCAGCAACTATTACTTTTCCCAGAAGTCTACTTCTCTCATGTAATATCAAGTTCCACATTATATGGGTAACATTACATCAACCATGACTTAAAAATCCATACTTCCATTGCTCTGTTGTTTCCCACAGGATTGGGCTAAATGTAGCAGTTCTCAATTACTCAGCTTCTATTTTGATCTCTACTCCTGCATTTCTTCCTCACTGGACAAATTTCTAAGCCCACCCGAAAAAGACCTTTCCATAATGGACTTACAGCTTGCAGTGTTTAACCCAACTACAGACTTCCAGTATTCTTGACCCATCCTGAACTGCTCCTCTACTGTCATCTTTCAGCTTCCCATAATGCTTTCTTTCCTTGGTCTCATCTACACTAGCTGATCTTAGCCTAGTATGGACAGGCTGATGAAGACCTGTTGGACTTGCTGTGGCCATTTCTCATCTTCAGGATCTTTGATTTTTTTGCTGAATATAGGTCAAAGTCTGTCTTCATACTCGAGCAAGTCCGACTTGGGAGGTCTTAATGAGGCACAGAAGTCATGTGCTTTTTGCTTTCCCCAAAAGCCTACCTCGTGCATAATTTTGTAACCAGAAACCGGGATGTCTAGTCCCTCCCAGGGCATGGAGCAGAAGGGTTAGGGGCAAACTGGCACAGATATCTGGGATGGAGCTTCATAACCTTATAATCATGAGTTTAATTCTGTGCATTCGAGATGGTTATTTACTGAAAAATGGGCAAAAAGGGGAATGTGCCGAAGCCAAACTTTTGCATCTACGCCTTCATTTCTTCACTCTCAACTGAAGACAACTGCTCTGCTCAAGAACGTATAGTAGTGTGGAGACAGGTTAGGGAACAACTGTGGCTAGCCAAAGAAGCTGGATACCTAGTCTGTGGGAAAATGACAGTTCTTGAAACCAGTTTCAGCCCAAATAGGACAAAAAATCTAAAGAAAATCAAAATACAAGCTCAAAAATCCTCAAGAGATGAAAGCTCCCTGAATCTTTTAGTAATTCAGTAAAACTGACAAAAATGTAAGTTTCATATAATAGCTGCAGGGATCACCCAAGGATGCTGGTCCTAGGGCAGATTATTAACAGTCCACCCATGGTCAAGGCCATAGAGCTCCCCATGCTCCCAGCTGCAGGGAGAACCTGCCAAACCCAGCCGTGAGGCAGCACTTCCTTGCTTCCTCAGTAAATTTCCAACCAGCAATAACAACCACACTTGCAACAGCCTGCCCCAGTCTTGGAGACCAGATACACTCAGCTTTAAAGAGGAGTAATGGGTGCTTGCTGTCACCACAAAGACTAGTCCAGACTAACCATAGCAGTGACTCTGTCTGTGCTGCACTAACATTTTATTAAGTTGTGAAACATTTCAGAATTAATATTGCTTTATACTCAGGCTTAATATCTTCCTTTTTTTTTGCAACATTTTGAGCTTTTAAAAATGTGTTTTAACAAAGCAGTTAACAAAATCAGATTTTTTATGCTAATCTTGGTGATTCAGACAAAATCCAGTTACTTTATGCAGTAAGATCCCATTGAATCTCTAGTATGAAGGCTAATGGAAAGCCCCATTGGATTATCGTTTGACGTCAAATCTGGCACAACACAACCTGCAGACGTCTGACTCACAATGTTAGTAGAGACTTGGAAATTTCCAAGGAATCTTTCCTGTATTTAAACCAATATAATTCCCTGAGAAAGAACACATCTGAAAAAAACCTTGTCTTAAGAATTTTTCTTGTGGTCCCATTTGGGAAGAGATTGGCCCTTTCTTAAGGAACTGGTGGGGAATTCCCTTTGAGTTTTTATGGATAATGAAAATGAACATTGTGGGGTTTTTGGTAGCTCCAGTAGTAGTTTCCTATAAATGGGAATTAATAATTTGTACTTAAGAACTGTGGTGACTAACTGGCATTTTTTTGTAATTTATTTATTTGCTGGTACTTTGCTATGGCATCTATTTGTGAATCTAATTTGTGTGCATATATATACACATATACATAAAAATTGTTTCTAGGTTTATCTACAGATTTTTCAACATGAAAAGGTATTTTGACCTTAAACACAACGTATTTCCTTTCACAAGTTTTCAGATCCCAGTCCACACCCTGTTGCATTGTAAGAAAATTCCTGCAGCACGAGAGGATAATATGATCCTCCATTGTTCAAAGACTGCAAATTTGCTTTGCAAAAAAAATATTCTGATTTAGACCTTTGCACATATATAAATTTCAGTAGTAGTTGTCTATTAGTAAAGATGCATGAGTGTGAAATGTGTAATATAAACAACACCAGCTTAATATCATAATGTTCAGCAATGTGTGCTTGCAGCCCAGAAAGCCACCCACACTCTGGCTGCCTCCAGAGAAGTGTGGCCAGCAGGTTGAGGTTGGTGATTCTGCCCCTCTGCTCTGCTCTGGTGAGACCCCACCTGGAGTACTGTGTCCAGCTCTGGAGCCCCCAACATAAGAAGGACATCGACCTGTTGGAATGAGTCCAGAGGAGGGCCACGAAGATGATCAGAGGTCTGAAGCACCTCTCCCATGAAGAAAGGCTGTGAGACTTGGGGTTGTTCAGTCTGGAGAAGAGAAGGCTCCCCGGAGACATTATTGCGGCCTTTCAGTACCTAAAGGGGGCCTACAGGAGAGCTGGGGAAGGACTTTTTACAAGGGCGTGTAGTCATAGGATGAAGGGTTACGGCTTCAAACTGAAAAACAGTAGATTTAGATTAGATATGAGAAAGAAATTTTTCACTTTGACGGTGGTCATTATCTCAAGCTTAAATACTTAATTATAAAAGGAATATGGGGGATAGCAACATAAGCAGTCTGAAAAAAAAAAAACCAACAAAGGATAGAAATATGACAGGTAAATTTTTTTTTTTTCATTTGTAAGTTATTCATTGTAGTGAAGATACGGCTTCTTCAGTAGGTTTTCTTGGTGCATGGTTTTATAGCAATGTAGTAGAAGAACAACTGCAAGAGGTACCCTTTTAGCTACACTCCGAGTCAAGAGTCAACAGTGTCTGGGTGATATTTCTGAAAGTATAGGATACTGGGAACACTCTATACACTGCTCGATTACCCTGTAGTAGGAAGGTAATATGCAGTTAAATAAAAGAGGTTACAACTGAGACAGACGCAGACTTCATTTCATTGATTTCTCTTCACTCAAGAAACTGAATTATAAAATCTGATTTCTTGCTTTGGTATAGCAAAAAGCTGCTGCCAAAATGGGACAATGGTGTTTCAAGCTGGCAGGAATTTTTTGGTTAAATCTGTTCCAGACAATAAATAAATAAGATGAAATGGAACCAAAACTTTTAATTGATGTGTTTCACCAATTTGAATCCATCAAATATTCAAGTTTAAATCCTTTGATATTATTTGAAACTGCTGTTCATTTTAAAACACCCGTTTATCTTAGTTTCAAATACAACGTCTCAGAAAATGTTGAGATGTCATTCTGGTAAAATACTTAAATTTTGTGAATTTTCAGGTCACTGAGAGCTTCAGAAATAAACTATTTTTCTTTTCTCCAGAGCTGCCAGCAACCTGTGTGATGAAGGGTTTGCACAAATCTGCAGCTAGTAAAAAGCAGATTTCAGAAGAGACATAATATTACAGCATGCCTGTTTGGCTATACCCACGACAGTCTTAGTCCTTCATCTGACTCTGAGTATTGCCTTTCTGAGCCTGAAAACAAATCCACTTAAATCAGCAAGAGCTACAAACCAGATGAGAGAGCTGAAAACACAAGTTAGGCCTACCTTCTCAACCACTGCAACAGATGGGATTTGTTACCCAAACATAGGTTGAAACAACTGAGAATGAAGACAAGGACTTTGCAATGTGGAAATGATGATCCTAGGTGCCTCAAAACCAAATGTTTTAGCTTCTACAAAACCACCTTGTCCTCTTCTTTAGGATGTGGGTCTGGTAAGGGTTGAAGACTGTTTCAGAGACGTTAATTTTTTTAAATCACAATTTTCACTGACTTCATGAATCAACTCTTTAAGCTCATATAAAAACTTTGTCTCGCAACTAGATTTTTCTCAGTCTGAGGAGGACTAAGAAACCTGCTTGCATGACTTCAAAGAGCAAATTAATTCCTATGACTAGTGCCAAGTCATACAAAGTTGTCATTAATTTGCCCTGTAAAATTTTTGCTTCTTTATTTTAAACAGAGCAGCATGATATTTCACCTGAAAGAGGAACTATTCAAAGTATTGAATTGTTAACATATCGCATAGTTCTTTCAAATTTTGTTTTTTCAAACACATTCATGATGGCTCAGTTGTATTCTGTAGCAAATTCTTAATTTTAATCAGGACCAAAAAACTCTGTAGACAGGATAAATTCTAAATAGATGTTGATTCACTAATACTTTAAACTGGTTTGTGTACCTTTGAGTAAAGGCACACAATTTTTATTATACAACTGTATTAGCTTAAGTAGTTTCAAAATTCAGTCTTCTGAATCTGTTATAATGGTATTTAAGCTTTGCAACAGGTACAGTGTTTTCAAGAAGGTGAATCCTCCAATGACTCACAAAAAAAATGTGTACATCCCACTGGAAAAAAATAGTTATGAGCTAATTAAGAGGGGAAGCCAGAACTGAATAAATCTTGTCTGGTATATATTCCTTTTTCCTTACGTCAGGTAAGGGATGCACACTTTTGTTCACACTTTATTCAGTCAAGGCATGACTGACTAACCGGAATTTGCCTAAATAAGGTGCTGTGCATATTCCAGGAAATTTTAACAAGTCCTTTTATGCTTCTCCACTTTGGTAACTATCCTGGAAACTGTTGCTTGTTTCCACAAACAACATGCTTATTTGTCATCTTTGCAGAAGAAAAACCTTTAGAACCATTTCACAAGTGAACAGTATTACCTCCTGTTTCATTTACTGCTGAAAAAAATAAATTATTTGGCTTCCCTGAAGCCCATTGTAAATTAAATGTTCATATGGTAAGCCCTCATTTTTTAAATGACTGAATTATCACCTCCATAGAGTTATTTTTTTTTTTGTGCAAAGGTATGTGTTTTAATTCTTGGCCCTTTTACATCTTGGCAGCCTTATAGTCTCCCCTTGTTTTATAATATTATCTAAATTAAAATTAATTACTTGGCATCTTGATTCAACTTTCTGTCCCTGGCACTACCACCACAGACAACTAGCTTAAAGTAAGTTTTGCTGAGTATAGAACTCACATCCTTAAATTGGCTTTAAATGTGTTCACTTTCATTGATTCCACTAAGATTTTGATTTAACAGTTGAAGTTACATAGTTATGAAGCACAAAAATAAGACAATGTCACACACAGCTAAATAGCAAAGTCATTGAGCACATTCATTACCTGACAAATCCCCATGTAGAGTTTTGCTTGGAAGGTGGCTCCAGGAATTAAATAGTCCCGATGCACGAACAATGTAGAAGACAATTCTGCAAATGTGCTGTGTTCGCCAGGATGAAGAACAGGCTGATAGTCAGAACTACAGCTTTCTTGAATACTTAACATGCACACACTATACAGAATTATATAGATTTTACAGAACTTTCTTGCACCCACTTCCATCACATCTGCAAATGTGTTTATCATCCTGTAAAGCACAACAGTGTTTTATTTCCATTTTCTAAAGATATTTCTATGGCACAGGACATACAGTGAGAAGAAAACTGCACAGGGATGCAAAAGTGGCACTTCATAAATAAGGTGTATCAACATCAGTGTGATGTATGTATGACCACATTCCTCTCACAGGCCTATCACAAGAATTACATTCACCTGTTGGGCAGCAGAAGTATGCATGCTCTTGGTAAGCATTGATTCAATCTGGATTCCTTCCCAAGACTCCTAACCGCTTGACTGGCATTGCATAATGGCCCAGATGCATTATGGAAGCATTTAAAGGATGGCTATAAACAAGATGGACACTCCTGTTTTACAAGGAGTCACATGGAAAAGATGAGGGGTGATAGGTACAAGTTACTCCAAGGGAGATTCTGACTGGACATGAGAGGAAAATTTTTCACAATGAGAACAATCAGCCATTTGAATAATCTCCCCAGGGAAGAGGTGTATTTCTCCCAACAGTGGTCACTTTTAAGATTCAGCTGGACAGGGTGCTGGGCCATCTGAAAGGCTGCTGAGCCAAGAAGCATAACATGAGCCAGCAGTGTGTGATTGCAGCCCAGAAGGCCAACCATATCCTGGGCTGCCTCCAGAGAAGCGTGGCCAGCAGGTTGAGGTGGGTGATTCTGCCCCTCTACTCTTCTCTGGTGAGACCCCACCTGGAGTACTGTGTCCAGCTCTGGAGCCCCCAACATAGGAGAGACATGGATCTGTTGGAGCAGGTCCAGAGGAGGGCCACAAAGAGGATCAGAGGACTGGAGGACCTCTCCCATGACGACAGGCTGAGAGAGTAGGGGTTGTTCAGCTTGGAGAAGAGAAGGCTCCAGGGAGACCTTATTGCGGCCTTCCAGTAGCTAAAGGGGGCCTACAGGAGAGCTGCGGAAGGATATTTTACATGGACGTGTAGTGATAGGACTAGGGGAAATGGCTTCAAACTGGAAGAAGGTAAATTTAGATTAGATAGGAGGAAGAAATTTTTCACGTTGAGGGTGATGGGACACTGGAATAGGTTGCCCAGAGAAGTTGTGACTACCCCATCCCTGGATGTGCTCAAGGCCAGGCTGGATGGGGCTTTGAGCAACGTGGTCTAGTGGGAGGTGTCCCTGCCCATGGCAGGGGGGTTGGAACTTGATGATCTTCAAGGTCCTTTCCAACCTAAATCATTCTGTGATTCTGTGATATTGTCTAGACCATGCTTTGGTTAAGAAAGTTTGGACCAGGTGGTTCTTGAGGTCCATTCCAACCTGGTATTCTATGAGTCTATGATTGCATTCAGAACCACTCAGTTCTGTGATTCACTGCTAAGAACAAGTCATCCATCCAAACATTGTCAAATCCTATCTTAGTGTGGAATTGCTTGATTGTTCCTATGTGACATTCTTTCCTTCTCAAGTCTCAGGCATTGACCCCTGTATTTCATTACAGTGAAACTTTCTTTGCATCTATTATGACCGAGACAATCCCAAGGCACCTATAAAGGTCTTACCTGAGCATTTCAATGTACTGAACCATGTTGCTGCAACCTAATCCTTTGTGGATCCTTACACAGCACTGGCCTGTGCTCTAGGTCTCCAGAAGTCACACAGTTATGCTCTCCTAATCTGAAACTTTGCTATTAATTTTCTACTATGTATAATTTAAGGGAAAAAAAAAGGCCCAGAATAATCTAGTTAGTTTATCTACATGGAAGGCTACCAGAAATCAGAGCCATTTTTTGTAAAATATTACTTAATTAAAACAAAGCCATTTTTCACAGTGTTACATACAGCAAGATATAAAAGCTTTTTAGGAGCTTAAGCAGATTTTTTTTTTTCTTTTCCCCCGACTATGTGCTCTTTATTAATACTCACTCTGCATAGACATTCATAATCACTAGTAACCATCAATCCATAGCTAAATGAAGGAAAAAGAATGACTCACTCAAGACAGCCTGAATCTATCTCATCCCTCAGCAGGTGTCTAACAGGAGCAAAGGACGGCAGGAGGAGAGTGGGAGCAAAGGCAAGGAGGACAGAAAACAGTTCTGAAAGGCAAAAGGAAGAAGCAGCACGAGGGCCTTGGGTCAGAGGAGAAATCATAGATGAGTCGGAATGATGGTGGTTCAGTTAGGGTGAGGAGGAGTTTTTCAGAGGAACGATTAATGAAAGGTGTAGGAGAAACAGGGAGAGGAAAAAGGAGGCACAACTAAATGAAGTAAGGATTGCTTTGATACATTGAGAGAAGAGGTTTGCACAGAAACCAAATTTAACAATGACCTTCTGAGGGCAAATGTTTGCAGCTGAGGATTTTTGACTGAACAGGAATGTTTTTTGTTTTTCAAAATTTGTAACAAATAGTGGGAAATCCGTTGCTCAAAATGTCTGACCCTTGATGGCATGACCTCTGTCTGCCCTCTGATCTGCTTCAGGGTTTAGCTGTAGCCCAAAAAACTCTGCACCACCATAGGTACCTCCAGCTTGCACAAAGGAAGAAGATGCACTGGGGTTACCATGAGTTTTTAGCTAGTGATCTATAAGCACCCACGAGAGGGGAAGCAGAGTGAGCCTTCTACTCCAATAGGGTGTTTCTACAAGACTAGATAAGTCACATGGTCTCCTATGCTGAGCTTTTTGCTATTCTACATTGAACTGGTTTTGTGTCATAAATGGTGCTAACCTCAGCTTTTATGTTACTTCATTCATGATTACTGTGTGTTTCATAAACCATGTCTAGATTCAGCAGATCAGGAAGTGTTCTGCTGGAAAAACCCTGAGGAGATAGAAACTGAAGTAGTCTTCCCTGCCCTGAATGACTAACTCTTCTTCCCAGTTTTCTTGAAAATGAAATTCTGTTCTCTCCCAGATTACTCAGAACAAGCCACATCCTCTCACCAGTATGAGAGGATGCAATGTCACAAGACATGTTGTTGTCTTCCTTACAACATGATGAGACTGCTTAGGGTGTTTCAATCCCTGATCCAGATTTAAGCTTGACCACCTCAAATACATTCAGAGATTATGTTAATGCCACCATGAAACCAGATAAATGTCTGTCTCCTGTCTGCCAGTAAATTGGGTATTTCCCAGCAGCAAACAGGTTTACTAGACACGCAAATGTTTGATTAGCATTTCTTCATATAAACAAAATATAGCACAGTGAACATTTGAAAGCAAAAGCCCTAATAGATAATCCAGCCTTGAAGAATATAAGCAAATAGCATCCACATTAATCTCAGCAACTGTCAGACTTGATTTAGCAATTTGGGGATGCAATGCCACTGCCTGCATATGGCTATGATGAAAGGAAAGGGGGACATTCAGAGTTATGGCGTTTGTCTTCCCAAGTAACCATTATGCGTGTTGGAGCCCTGCATTCCCGGACATGGCTGAACACCTGCCTGCCCATGGGAAGCAGTGAATTAATTCCTTGTTTTGCTTTGCTTGTGCGCGCAGCTTTTGCTTTACCTATTAAACTGTCTTTATCTTAACCTATGAGTTTTCTTGCTTTTCCAATTATCTCCCCCATCCCACCAGGGGAAAGTGAGTGATCTGCTTTATGATGCTTAGTTGCTGGCTGGGGTTAAACCATGGCAAAATGTCATATCCTATCCAAACTGTGTTATGAAACAGCCAGGACTACCACCTCTTCACTCTCCTGACTATCAAAACAGTATCAAGAAATCTTAACATGTAACATTTTCCATGTATCAAAATTAACAAATTAGTAAATAAAGTCCCAAGTTCCTACCATACCTGTTGAATGAGATCTTTATGACTGTTGATGATTAATATCATGAGCATGGGCCAAGAATGCAAATATATTGTTAGAAAGATTTCAGGAGTGGAACCGGAGAGCCAAGTGATATGTTCAGCAAAAATGCTTATGTTGCCTTCTCAAAAATGTGAAGAAAGAAGGCAAAAGGAGAAGAAAAGGAATAACATTAGCAATTATTTATGTTTTGCATTCCTGTTAAGACTGATTTTTTTTGATGCTGCTCTGTTGCTTGCTCCTTCTTCCCAGGCTAGATGATAACCTAGTATGAATGGGTAAGATCAAGTCTACTCTGTCTCTTTCAATAAAGGTTCCCCTGTCAAATGTACACGTATACAAACACTCATTTAAAGAAATGGATCTTCCCCTCTTTTCCACATACATCATAAGTCCATACGTTTGCACAGAAAAAGTACATTTAAAAAAAACATTAATATCTTCAAAAATTAAATGTTATTGATGTACCCGAAGTACTTCAATGTTAGAACTTTTTTTCTAAACTCAGAAGTAATGTGACTTATTGCTTCCAAACCTACTATGCTTCATTGGCCCAGTGACATGGGAGCATCATGGCCTTGTGCTGGCCATGAGCAAAGCATGATCGCAACAAGGGTGAGCATGGTGAGCCACAGCAAACCAAACAAGCCTTGGCATAGACTATGCATCAACGGTGGACAAGACAATGGTATCTGAAACTGATGGAAAAGTGTACTGTGGTACCACCATGGGCTGATCAGATTGGCAGCTGGTGCCAACATCTGGCTGGAAATGTACTCAGTGGGAGAGACCAAAGGGTGGGACATGACTAGGTGTGTGCCCAACACTGCAACTGCAGAGCCGAGCTGCTGCCCCAGCCCAATGCCCAGACTGCCAGGAGCAAGCATCATACTGTTCCCAGACCCACTGTCCTGTCAAAGCAGGAACCCAAAGGTGAAGAAGCAGAAGGCTTGGTGGCCGTTCCAGCTGCTCGCTGGTTCTACTGGTTTGAAAATCATACCTAAGAGACTGTAATATACAGATTACAATAGTTTAACTGCCTAGGAAAATCTCTTCTCAAACCTAACAACAAAACAACCTAAAGATACTAACTGCTATAAACTGTAGTTACTGAAGTTAGTTTTAAAAATCATTGATGAAAAGCCTTAGTGCACATTTAAAGCCTCAGCGCGCATTTAATTCCACCAAAGTCTATTATTTTCATAAAGATATTCTTTAGGCCACCAACACACTGTGAGAAAGCTTAAAAAACTCTGACATAGCAGAATGTACATGGGGACTATATCCTTATAAAATCTTTTCTAACATTAGCAAAACAATACATAAAATTGACTGTGTTCATCCAAGAATTTATTTCCACTGCGGGATAAAGAAATAAAAAATGAAAAATTCAAGATGAGGAGGAGATGTGAGTTGCATTAAGAAAGACTGTGAATGATGAAAGGTAATGCACCACTTGAGGAAAAAGCTGTCTCCCTTCACTTTTAATATCTAGAATGTATTTCTCAAAACAAGCCAGAGGTGTAGCATTCTTCCCCATTTTGGAAAAGTTTTTGGGTTTTTGTTTTCAAGGCTGAGGGGAAGGCATTTGGGCAAGCTGGATGCCTCTGAAACACACTTCCACTATAATTGTTTTTCCACTCCATTGTTTGTTAGTGGGGAAGACATAAAAAAGCTTTGACTTGTTGATCCATGTACCATACTGAAGGATGAAGTGTTTAACACAGATATTAAGGGAGTAGACAAGATTTGTGGGCATATTTTACAGGGCAAATGCTGACAGTGAGAATAAATACGGTTAGTTTTATTCCAAACACTAAACGTGCTACCCAGGAAAGGTAACTGGTGGAGTGGTTAAAGCGAGCCCCGCCGGGTTTCAAGCGGCGCATCTCACTTTTGGAAAGATGCAGACGGACGCGGGGTTTTGCGCGGTGCGTGGCTGCCACCTGGTGACCATTCTCCCGCCGCCGGAGCCAGCCTGTCCCATCGCGTTATACCAGCGCCCTCTTTGAATGCTTTTCAGAACTGGAATTTCAAGAAATTTAACCAATGCATAATATTAACTGGAAAGCACTCTGTTGATCAATGCCAGGGAAGAAAACTTATTCCAGCGTTCAACGTATTGGAATTGCCCTCTTATTAGAAAAATGATAAATATATTTCACGTTTAAGGAAACTTTAGCCATGTGGGCAGTTTACCTCGCTACCTGCTATCACATAAACATAAGCGGAATGGCAGTTTTCATAGCGCAGATGTCAAACAGGTCTTCATGCAATGACAGACTCAGCATAAAATTTTAAAATTGCTCTCAGAATAGGACGATAAAACTCCACATGAGCCTGAAAGCATTGCAGGGTTCCTCACTGCTGATATCCAAACCATACTTTTTTTATAATTTTACCTGGAAAAATCTCCACCTTCTATGAAAGTATTATTTCACAGAGTCAGATCAAATTCTGTTATTACTGCTACCTCTTCCCTTTCCTGTCTCTTTTTTGCTGACTGTAGATTACCATCAGTCTGACTGGCTACATTGAAGATTGACTGACAGAGTTAACCTGGGTTTACAGGTGTGTGTACTGGCACTATCATAGTGCTTCTGTCCACCCTCTGAGGGTACGTTTCCCTCTGGGGAAAGACAACAGCGCAGGACGTTTATCCCTAATAATTCCTCTTTCAGATGCTCCCGTGTTCCCCAGCCAGGGACCCCAGATCCAATTTATCAAGGAAACAAAGGACCACCAGCCGTAATGCTGTTCCCCTTTGAATCCCTCCCTCTGTCCCTTCTCTGACACCAGTAGCAGATCACTACAGCGCCTTGGGCGAGCCGGGCACTCAGCTGGGACCCCAGCAATGGCAAAGTAGAGAGAATTGGAGATGAGGGCTAAAGGAGCTGAGGTCTATGGGAACGTGGAAGAGATCACCAAACACACAAACTGCTTCCAGGAAGCACAACAAATAGGAAATATGGACTCAACTTCCTTGTGCTAAACCTCAGAGAAATTAAGGGTCATCTTCTGTTCAAGGCCCCTTCCAAATCATGGCATTTGGGGAAGGCCAAATCTGACCTAGATTTATCATCTATGTAAAACTCTACAGCAAAGTTATTTGTTCTTAGCAGGTGTGACAATACTAGTATAATGCAAACTAAACTAATGCTGAGAGCTTAACAACATGAAAATTAGTAACAGGTAATATTATATTACAGTAGGTCTAAGATCTAGGTTAAAACAGGCATCTCAATTTCAGACTTCTAGGAAAATTCACTGCTATTTTCCATTTTCTACTACTTTGTTAATAGCACTCTCTGATCTATTTCAGACCATTAACACAAATGGACAAAGTAGCCCAGAAGAAATGGAAAAAATCACTTTTCATCTGGAGCAGTGCTGCTGCCTGCACTGAAACCAGTTTTTGTTTTGAGAGTCTATAACATATCTATCTACAGACTAGTTTCATAAAGAAAATAGTAGCATTTCTTTCCATCTTACAGCTCCCTTTCTTAATCATTTCTCTAAGAACAAATTTAATTGCTTCTCACCTTTCTGTCATTCAGCCTGACCTCTACCACCTTTCCCAGGGCTCCTCCTGTAAAAGATGCTGTTCCATGAAGTCCATTAGGAAGCGCGTTTGCTGTTTGTTTAGC